>NW_026585691.1:863979-995101 GCF_907164565.1 Psammomys obesus
TATAATTTGACATGAAAGAACATGTTTTTTCAGAGTTCCAAGAGTTGGGAAAATACAAGATTCTCTGAAAAAATATGGCAAAAAAATTCTATATGGTACTGCCTTTAGGAACATGAGCTGTGTGGAGGAGATAGACAGAGGGGGAGGATTTCTTCAAGACCTGGATCTTACAGAAGGTCTCTATGTGAGAAGCAGAACACCTTAAAGAGAACTTAAGATTGCACTACACTGAGTGGCCCGGCGAGGCAAGCCGGTCGCTAAAGGCACTTTGCCAACAAGCCTGATGATCTGAGGTCAGTCCTGGGGCCTCATGAGAGAAGGAGAAATCCCACTCTGGCAACTTTACCTCTGACCTTCACATGCTCGGTGTGGCACATGTATGCCATACACTTACACAAATAAGTAAATACAATAAAAACTACCCCACATTAAGTCTTAGCTACAAGAGAGGGAGGGATGACCGCTGGGGTCTTTTTTTTCCCTTACGATATAATGATCCAGTTTTGCCCAGGATCTTAGAGATGCCATGCCAGGGTTTTATTACAGTCTTGATAGCAACATACTACAGGGTGTCAACTTCATGCATTTTGTATTAAGGTAGCAGAGCCAGAACCTAAAATTGATTCAAAATGCTTATGGTACTCAATTACTTCTGAACATTGGCAGACAACGCGGTGACTTATGTCTTCCATTTCACATGGGTCTGATCCGATGATGCAACATCATCATAATTGATTCATTTTCTCAATTAAATAAAGCTACTATGCTTTTCTTTATAGGAGTGCCACACAGACCATGGAGCTAGATGTATTATCTCCTTCCTCTGTCTCAGAAATATTGCCTTAAAGGCTAGGTTCTGTTCCTCTGTTAATTCCACCAGAAAAATTTAATGCCGCAGTCATATTTTTCAAGTTCTGAGCTGCCACGCGCAAGACTGTATTTATATTAGGCATATTTTTCACTGCTAAACTCTTTGTTGCTTACCTTTTTCAAGATCATATTACTGTCTGGGCAAAGTGACTATAAAACAGATCGGAACCAAGTCAACCTCCAGCAACCGACTCTGCTTTTGTGCACAGTTCATGTAAAACCTAAGCCCTTTGTTTCATATCGCATTAAAAGTGGTCCTGACTCAAGATGTCAGCTTCATGGACACCGATCTTTATCATGGGGTGGCCTTTCCAGAGGCCTGACGCTGAGAGAGCGGAGTCAGAGGCACACAGCCATGTCAGCACTGATGTACAGCCGCCTAGCCTCCTCCGCCCGTGCTCCTGAGCGTGCACTCTGTTTGTGTGGAGTGATTTCTGTGGCTAACTAGGACTTTGGGACAACAAACAGAATGTTACTGCTCCAGACACACACTTTGCTCAGCATGCTCTAGAATTAGTGGTGTTTTGATACATTAATGAGATGAACCTCGTTCCTCTTCTGGGCATTTTTTCTTCTTATTTTGTCAGCTGTCAGACCCAAGATTTAAAGCCCCACCAACAGGAGAGTCAGTCAGGCCTCCTTCTGATGGAAGACAGAGCCTCATGTGTTTAAACAGGATTGGATGACTGGTTAGGAGGCAGCCATACAAACCAGCCAGGCTTTGCTGACTGCATTAACATCTAGCGCATCTTCCTTTGCAAGAACCATACAGGCGGCTTTGTAAAGTGATTCTGGGAAAGCAATTGTTAATGCAAAGGCTTGTTTGTGGGGCCTCAACTATTGTCAATGGTGCTGGCACTGAAACACAATCTGGGGAGTTTCTCTTTCTGCTCCCCTCTCTGCACACAATGGCAAAACAGCCTTGCTAGCAGGGCTTTCACATCATATTCTGAGGTGCAATCAGAAAACCAGAATGGGTCCACTATGGAGTGAGGGAAGACACCAGGCAGGCCTTCATTCCCCCCTGAAATGATGACTTGCCCTGCAGCTCTTGTCGGAGAGATTTATGTGTGACCCAGGTCACATCTTCCAATATCAGTTGACAAATTTTCTCTTTACATATTTACTGCTTTTCAAGCTTGTGCTATTTTCTCTTAGATAGAAAAAAAAGAAGTCTGAAATTACATGGTATGGCTGGAATTTTTAAAGAAGAGCAGCTTCATTTTGTGTGTCTTGAGCCATATTCCAGTCCTCAGTGTTAAACTGTTCTTTTAAAATTTTAACCCAAAAGTAAGGATCTGTAAAGTAAGTATCTTTAAAGTATGCTTTAAAGATACTCTTTTCAAATCTGACACATGAAGCTACAGCCTCAGCTAAATCTACAGTGATTATGGGGAACTGGAGTTTTATATTCTACATGAAGAATTAAGACCTAAAGAAATTTTCAAGTGGGAAGGGCCTCAGAAAGGCTCAAGCTCGAAAGACTTTGTCCTTATGAAAACCAAGGCTCCGGGAGGAACAGCGGTCAAGGCCCCAGATGCAGCCTGGCCTGACAGCTTGCTCAGGAGGCTGCCTAGTAGGGGAAATGCCTGAGCCTGAGAATTAGAAAGATCCATGGAATTTCGGCCAGATACCCACTGCCTCAAAATCATCCTTCCTGAACTGGGGCTATGGACCACTGTCTCCACAGTTCAGGGCCAATACAAAAGGATCCCAAAGCCTCTCTGAAGACGGTACTTCCTATTCAGAGGCTGGGCCTTTCGCCTAGGCCAGGGAAAGATGGCACTAGCTTTAGCGTTGTGCCAGGTGTTGAGGGAACATACCATCTCCAGTCTATTCTAGATTATAAGGCTTTCCATAAGGATACAATTTACTCTCACGAGCTTTAACCTGTTGCCTTATACCACTAAAAGTGTCTCATGTACCACTAACAGCTTCTCAATGACTGTTTACAAAAAGGTACAGAGTGAAATTTACCGGGCCTAACTATCAGTAAGGATGTTGACAAAATGCCATTATTCCTGAAGGCAACACAAGACAAAATAAATGGCTATTTTATACATGGTTTCTAATGAGCTAACACAAACAAGCATAATATCATTGTCCTCTTTTTCCAGGTCACTAGCCTTTATTCTTGTTGCTCCCTCACAGGAGCCTACACTATAGCTTATATAAGGGTCTAAAGCAAATGTTAAGTCATAAGTGAATTTATCAGACAGATCAAGGCAGAATGCCACTAAAATTCCAGTCTAAGATATACTTTCAAGGGCTGATGTGATGGCACATGCTTTTAATATGTGCATTCAAAGCCATCCAGTGAGACACAGTGTATGTATGTATGTGTGTATGTATATATGTATGTGGATGTATGTATATATGCATGCATGTATGTGCGCAAACAGTGCTTGAGTAAATGATTAAAACAAAAGTTTAAAACAAGTTATTCAATTCAGTTTAAGATCCAGTCTCTGTCCTCTCTCTGGCTCACAGCTCAGACTGCAGCCAGGGCTGTGCTTGGCAGCCACCAGTTCTGAAAAGAGAAAACCAGCCAGTCAACATCTGGGTGTGACAGAAAGGCTCCAAGATGCCCAGAGAAGGGCACAGCTGAAACAGGGCCAGAGAGAAAAATCACAAGGCCATGAATTCCATCACGTGGCTCTTGCTGCTTCCCAAGGCTCAAGGACAATGCATTTCCACACAGAATACAACAGTGGGAGCAGCGAGGTGAGGGCAACATTACTCATCTGCTGGGTCTGCCAGCAGTGAGCAGGAAGAGACCTGCTTGCCAGTCTCTTCTCTACCCTTTGTGTATTTAAAACTGACATAGCTCATGTCCCACTCCATGTTCCTGGAGAAGAGCCACAGTAAATCCTCCTGTGGGCAAACATTCACTTTAACATTTTGACATAGAACTGCAACTTGAAATAAACAGATGTGAATCACACGATGAATGTTTCCTGGCCAACGTGTTCATTAAGTATCTTGCTTTGAGAAAGTTTTACAGATTTCTTTCTCTCTAACTTTAGTTCCCCTTTCTTTGTTCTGTGAGGTGTGAATCTAGCTTATGACCATCAGGGTGCGTGCGTGCGTGCGTGCGCGCATGTGTGCGCGCATGTGTGCGCGCATGTGTGCGTGCGTGCGTGTGTGTGTGTGTGTGTGTGAGAGAGAGAGAGAGAGAGAGAGAGAGAGGGGAGGGAAGGGAAGTATTGTGTATGTAAGCAATGCAATTTTCCTGAGCAAGGCTTATGGACGACACTAATCTTCACGGTCAAGTACAGCTGCTCATGTTAGAAAGGGGTTTTCTGGATCTACCCTTTATTTGCCTCGTGGTCAGCTTAACTACCCCACCTGATCCCATTCCCACCCATGCTGTGCAACCCAAGTGACTCTGGGTTCACCTGCTCCGATTCTTTGCCCATGTGGAACCTTGCCTTGCAATACTCCAGACAGAGGTATCTCCTAGGGCTGGGATTCCAATGACTCTATCTTGGGCACCTGGAACTGTTTCGTCATAACAAAATGTGTCTTGAACTGGATCATGGGCCTTTGAACTCCCAGTCCAAGCAGCCTGCATCTTAGCAGGCAGCACTCTATTAGGGCGGCAACTGGGCTCATGACACTCAACCCAGGGCTCACCCTCCTCTGCAGTTTTAGCCTTTATCCGTAAAGTAGGCTTAGTCTCCCACCACAGCCGCTCTGCTCCCTGTCACAAAGCCGCTTTCCCTGGACACACAGAGAACCCTTACCCTTCTCGTACTCTGTCACTTTGTGGGGCTGGTGCTTGCCATGTTTCCTGTATAAGTTTATCGAGTATTAGGACGGCTCATTACATTTTCAGGATCTATTAGCACAGAAGGCTGTGCTAATAAAAAAGTTTGTTTGCAAGACCAAATTAATCTTCTTAAAGATAAGCCCATGACCCTTGAGTTGCAGTGAACATAGGTGACTTTAGCTCCTTGCACGTTTGGAGACAGATGCCATGTCTTCACCGTCCTCTGTGCTGACTAAGCACACTGACTTTCCTCCCCAGGCTCAGCTGCAGCCCTGGGTGCCTTCCTCCTTCCACGGTAACAGGCCACATGCCCCACCCCCAACAGTTTCCTTAGGTCAAGATGAGTCCATCTGAGCTAGCAGGTGGGGCATGGGGATCAGGCCTGAATTATTAAGAACTTGTACATCCCACGAGCTCAGGGAGTTAAGTAGCCTTCAGGTGCTGACGGGAAAGCAGAGCTGCTTGTTCCAACAGAAGCAGGTTACTCTGAGAGCCCCCGGCAGCCATTGTTGGTCTGGGAAGTGAGCCAGGAGCTAGGTGTGGCGGTGCACACCTTTGATCTCACAGGCAGCCGGATCTTGAGTTTGAGGAGTTTGAGGCCAGCCTGGGCCACACAGGGAGTTCTAGCTAGCCAAGGCTAATATGTTTGTCTCAAACAAAAACAAAATGAACCAACAGTCACAGGCCAGACTTAGCTTTCCCCAAACCATCAAGCCCAGGCTTTTCATTCAGTGAATTCCTCTGTGATTATGGTGACGTTGAATTGGGTTTTTAAGAAGTTGCCTGCGGACCAGCCAGGATTTTACATCCTGTCATTTGTGGTCAGCTTCCTCCAACTGCTCCGATCTGTATGACAGACTCCCTCATCCAGCCGGCTATGCTTCAGGCCCCTCAGCAGAAGCCTGAGAACCCACCCATCATCTGTTCTTACCTGTACACATACATCCCCACTCAACTTTCCTTCAAAGGCTTGTTTCAGGCACAGAATTGCCACTGTTACTCCTCCTGTGCTTCGGGATCCTCACTAAGACCGAGCGTTCCCTGAGTGCAGCACTGTGGCACGGAACACTTGATCTGATCACTGAGACACCTGCCAAGTGATTGGCAGGTACATACAACATGGAGGTATGCACAAATGGATTATTCATACCCAGAATGTGACAATGTGGGGTGACACCAGCCCACAGTTCCACAGCTTCATGCTGTTGAAAACTCAGAACGATTTTTTTTTTGCAATTTTCCACTTCATATTTCAGCCTCCATTGACTGAAGGCAGAGACCAAAAGGATGGGTAGCGGGGAGACTATCACAAGGTCCTTGTGAACAGGGTGCCCATCCCTGGATACCCTGTATATACCCTGTATATTTTGCCTTGACTGGCTTAGCGCCCTGTGTTCTGGATCCTGTATCAGAAACTTGCGGAGGCTAAGAGCACCCTGGGTTTTTGGCAGCCATGGCTTATAATCAGATCAACTGAGAGAAGATAAAGTTCAAAAAGCGCTACACTACTTCTGCTCTGTCGCTGTGTCCTTGTGTCTCATACAGAAACAGTATTGAGGACGCCTAAACAGTTAGAGCCCTGGACAGGCCTGAAGAAGCTGCAGCATGTGCCTCTTCCTCGGACAAACCACAGGAGCCTTTTGTTTGGTTGCGATGACAGCCGACAGCCCTGCAGTAGCACAGGCTTCTGGGATCTGAAGGAACAGCAAAGGGTTTTGGATACTGCTTAGCTCCCACCTGCTGTGACCCTTGACCGCTTCCTTCTCCAGACCTGTCCTGACCTAACCACTGTCGGATTCCTCTGGCCAAGGGGAACTTACTGCTCTCCACCTGTCCCCCCATCCCTTGCAGCAGCTGGGCCTTCTGGACCAACACTCATTTTCTAGAGAAAATGACCATGTCTCTCAGAAGGACTTGTCTGCAACACAGACGGGGTAGAGTGGGAGGATGAGATGAGGAAGAAATGCGAGAAGACAAAACCATGAATGGGAAACCTGGGGCCTTGAGGCTGACTCTTGACTCCTTCTAAATGCAAAATTGGTTTTGGCAACATGTAAACAAGTAAGACTGAGGCAAATAATCACTTCACTGATTTCATTTCTATTTATCACAGTCAGTGTAAGTGACTCTAGGAGCAGTCATGCATCCAGATGGGACTGGACTAGCTCTGATTTTTGTTTCAGAGTTCCAGTCCTTTCAATCAGTTCCAAGGGGGACAGCAAGAAGAAAGGTAGAAAGAATCTCAGTTTATTCAAATCCTTTAGGGAATTAACGTGCGTTTGAAAGTGACCAGATCCAGAAAAAATGTTCTGGCGTCCTTGGGGTGGTGCCTCACCTGCTCTATGCACTGCCTTCCCAGGGGATTATTCCCAGCACCTTCCAGGGGAGGGGGTTAAGACGTGAGAAGGTCAGGATAGCCTTGTCTGGGCTTGGGTGGAAGTCATATACCAAGGGGGACATAGGTGTCACCCTGGGTTGGTGGTTCTCATTTGCTGCCTCTGCCTAGGGGTCTTTAGCTCATGAGGAGCTGTCATGGAACAGGGAATGGAGAAAGGCCTCTGGCTAGAAACTTGGTTTTGCTTATGGCATTTCCCAAACTGGAACTAGCCCTATGGAGATGGTCACCTTGGCCCACAAGGCAGTACTGCAACCTATTTCTGCTCAGGATTAAAACAAGTTTTGTCTTACTTTCCGCACCTCCCTGTGCCTAGGGATCCACAACTTCCCTCATCAGGCAATTCTACTGCCTGACAGTCACTATGTGCAGACATGGCGGTACAGCCCAATAGAGTCCACACTTGATTCTAACTCTTTGCCCCGTTTTCCCCATGATCCTGTACAGCTGACGCCCTGGCTCTGTATAAAGGCCTTCTTTCTTGGCTTCCCCTTGTGTCTTGCAGCAATCCTCAGTCCTAAACTGTATCAGTTCTTTGCTCCTTTAGAGACTTGTTGATTTTTCAATGAACTCTTCTTTGTTTTATTGGCACTAAAAAGGGTTGGGCTCTTAGGATCATTAACATTTTAGCTGAAGAAAATTCTCCAGCACCCCGGGCATTAATCCAGAACTGTTAAACAGTTCAAAGTAATCTGTGTTCAAACAAAGCTTGGCCAGGCCTGCCACCTTTTAACTTGGATGCCAGTGAGCTCCTGGCTCCAAACTACCCCGAGTTCTTCGCATGGAATGATGATGAGCAGAACCGAGAACAATGAAAGCTGATGTCTTTGCTGCTGCTGCTGCTGCAACCACTTTCCTGCCAGGGATCCTTACCCAGGCAGCAATTACCTGGCAGGCAGGGAGCATCCTGGGACAGTAATTTCCACCTCTGTAGACACACCAGTTGGAGGCAGTACTGGAGCTGCTGGCTGTATAAAATAAGAATGGCTATTTGGGATCAAAACCTCTGGGTGCCTCATTATACTCCTGTCCCCATGCCCCTCCAGACAGAAAAAAGCCACTCAACTGGAGTGGAAGACAGGAACCCTGCAAGCCACTTAATGACCATGGCTCCCGTTCCCTCCCTCACAAAATAAAAGCTAGTAAGGCCTTCTTGCATCTGAAACTCTAGGATTGCTTGAGGCAGTGACTCCCAAGGGGCAAAAGTAGAAATCTCTCGCGTCTAAGAGGGAGACAAGACGGCAGAGTGTCAACTGGGAGCCAGAGTGGGACATCAAGGTCATTGCTTTACATTTCAATCCTGTTTCTAGGCTGATTATTTATAAATGGTGAAAGAATCATAGTCCCACTTACTAGACTAGAAATGACTAGATTCTATATATAATTCTGTGTATTACAACTGTGAATGATAAATTGTAACTCAAAAGAGAAGGACTGGATGGGAAGGCTCTGGTGGGATCAGAGAAGTAATTCATTTCAGTCCAACCTGGCAGGAAGACACAGTCATCTATTTTCAGAGCTACATAAGCAAATCCCTGAAGTACTTTCTGGAAATATAAATAATACCACCATTGCCTTGGTCTTTTTAACCACCACACACTTTTCAAAGAGCCTTCTTAGGCCTTGCCTCATTTGATTGTGATAATTCCTTTCTAGTAACCTAGAAACTGTCCTGTAATGTGTCAGATCAAATTCACACAAGTTGGGGAGAAGCTTTCAGGCATATGGCGAGTACCCCCAGGGCAGAGATCTGGAAATGCAAATCCTTCAACCTGAGATAGGCTCCCTATCATCTCGAAAGGACCCACAGCATCCCGGAGCCCAGCTCCTGTGTCTGGTCCTACTACAGCGTCAACGACATCCTGCTCCACTCCCTCCTCCTGCTCCTTTCTCCCTTCTCTTCCTCCCGACCACCTTGCATTACAGCTGACCGAGGGAATTTGCCCAACATGGGAAATGAAAGCAACTGCAGGAACACTCTTTAGTCAGACTGCTGGAAGGAGGCCACACACACTCTGTGGCTCTTGGTGGATGCGTCTCCTTTCGATTTGAGTCCTTAGAGTGGTCCTTTGCCATCCTTATAGCCTCCTTACCAAGCTCAAGTATCTTTTATTCTTGAGAAGCATTCCTGGCTTCTTCTAAATGTTTATTTCTGTTATTTTAAAAATTATGTGCATACAGGACCACTGTATTGGCACATGCCTTTAATCCTAGATCTTGGGAGGCAGTTAGGCAGATAGATCTCTGTGAGTTCAAACCCAGCATGGCCGATACAGTGAGCTCCAGGCCAGCCAGGACTACATAGAGAGACCTTGTCTCAAAAAATAAAAACAAAAGTTCTGTGTACATGCGTATGTGCCTGCAGAGGCGAGAAAGTGTAAGGTCCCAGCAGAGCTGGAATTGCACATGGCTGTGAGCCACCTGGTGTGGATTCTGGGCTCCAAACTTAGGTCCTCTGTAAGAGCAGCACAAACTCTCGACAGCTGAGCTATCTTCCCAGACTAAATGATATATTTACCCCCTACCTCCCGAGAAAGGGTTTCTCTGTGTAGCCTTGGCTGCCTGGACTCACTCTGTAGACCAGGCTGGTCTCGAACTCACAAAGATCCGCCTGCCTCTGCCGAGGTTATAGGCATGCGCCACCATGCCGGGCTGATTTATTTACTTTTTAACTATGTGTAATATGTGTGTGCATGGATGTGCATGCATGTGAGTGCTGCCAACCCCAGATGCCATAGGCTTTGGATGCCTGGGAGTTGGAGGGCCATGCTGTTGAGAGCAGTCTGATGTGGATGCTGGGAACTGAACACTGGTCCTCTGGCTTTAAGTTATTAACTGGTCCTCAGTTAAGCTGAGCCATTTTTCCAGCTCTCATCTTGGCTTCTTAAAGAAAGCTAACCACACTCCTTTCTGAGGCTAGAGTCTCAGCTCCTGGAGGCTCCTTTTATACAAGCTGTCATTTGCCCTGTGCTTTTCGTTCTGTTGGAACTAGGGTTTCCTCTGCAAAGTGTCAGGCACAGGGTAGGTGCTCAATGACGGTTAAACATCGGCTGAACTGGGATGAACACCATGGGTGGCTTACACCATGGGTGTATGGAACTGGACCAATCTGGAGTTGGCATTTTATTTATTTATTTAGGGATCAATCCTAGGGCCTCCTCGAACTAGGCAAGGACTCTACCCAACCCCTCAGAGGCTGGAGAGATGGCTCTGCAGTTAAGAGCACTGATTGCTCTTCCTCGAGGACCCAGGTTCAATTCCCAGCATGGGCATTGGCAGCTCCCACCTATCTAAGAGCTGACACCCTCACACAGACACACATGCAAGCTAAACGCCAGTGCACGTACAATAAAAACAAATTATTATTATTTTTTTAAAAAGTCATCCTTCACCTGGCTGGCTAAGCAGCCTACCTCAGCTGCAGTAGGACTGTGACGGGGAAACAGCACCTTCTCAAGCTTCCTAGACTGGGACAATTTCTCAGCTGTTGGATGTGCATGCATGCACAGGGTCCTATGTGGAGGTACACGCACATGTCTGTGGAAGCCAGCGAACAATCTCAGGGGTCATTCCTTAGAACCACACACTGTTCCTTTGCTGTCCTCTTGTTTCTCCTTAAATGTATTTTTATATTATGTGTATAGGGTTTGCCTGTATGTATTTATGTATGTATGGCACATGCATGTCTGGTGTCTATGGAGGCCAAAAGAAGGCACTGGATCCCCTGAAACTGGAGTTACAGATGGTTGTGAGCCACCATGGAGGCAGTCTTCCGCAAGATCAGCCAGAGCTGTAAACTATTAAGCCACATCAGCAGCCCCATCTTTCCTGTCTTGTTGAGACAGAGTTTCTTGCTGGCTGGAACCTGTCAGGGAGACTATGCTAGCTGGCCTGAACCCCAGGAACCGCCTGGCTCTGTTTCCCCAGTGCTGGGATGTTAAGTGTACACCACCTTACCTTGCTTTTTGACCTGACCCCATTTCTGCTATATTTTAAGCACAGACTTGGAACTCACCTCCTGTTTTTAGGAGAGGAGGAGATAAAATGATATCCCTGGGTATGTCTGGGATGGATATTTGGAGAACTTGGTTTTGGCAGCTTAAAAAGTCCTGGAAAGAAGGCAATGTGTGCAAATGAGTGCCTCCCCATCACTGCACGGTCACCTCTGCACTTTATGGAGCATCCAGCTGACTTTAAGGCTTGGAATGTTTGTATATTTTAAGTGACTATATCTTAATTAGTAAGGATGATGAGTAAAAATGTTGGCAGAAATCTGACATCTAGCTTTTGTCAGGTAATTCTGGGGACTACCCACTGCTGTTTTTTTTTTTTTTTTTGTTAGGAGACTTAACTTAAAACAATGGGTACTTAAATTTATGAACTCCAAAAAGTCTGTCTAACCAAGGACGATTCCAAAAACATTTGTTTAAAGGAGAGAAATGTTTCGATATTGCAGTGCTAGGCATGGCCACGGTCAGGAGGCTGGGACAGAAGTGAAACACTGCTATCTACAGTCCAAATCTCCCACAGATGGCAAGACCGACGTCGGCGTTAGCAACAATATACCAGCGGAAGGCTTTGAACACATACATGCAATTAAGTGTTAAAAAACAACTCGAGTATTTGAACTGGACATGGTAGTGCAGGCCTTAATTTCAGCACTTGGGAGGCTGAAACAGAAGGATTGCCAGGAGCTTGAGGCCGGCCTGTGTTCCACAGTGAGCACCAGGTCTGCCAGGGTTACACAGAAAGACCCAATCTCGGAACCAGCATTTGAGGAGTGCTTAGTGTTTGAAACAGCTTGAAGAACACAGGCTCTCCACCCTGTTAAAAGCAAGACTCTACAAGAAGCTCACTGCTACAAAACAAATGGATGTTTAAAAGCCAGCCTGCCGGTTGATGGGGGAAGACAGAAAAAAGCCCAACACATTCAAGCAGGTTTCTAAACCATGTTAATAAGATTTTCTCCTTGAAAGGCTGCTTCTACTTAAATGAACACAGGGCAAATTTGGTCAATAATATAGATTACATATAATAAAAAGGACCTTCGATCACATTAAGACAAGGATCAGGAAGCAGTCACTTCAATGAAGCCCACCCAATCATGCAGCAAACGTTCAGGTAGAGAACACAAAGGAACCTGTTTGCAGTGCAGGCATCCTATGAGTGGGTCTCAGAAGCAGCAACCACAGAGAAGGAATCTGCTGAGGCGTGGTGTGGTCAGGTCCGCAAATCAAACAAATGGCCCTAGTCACCCAAAAGCATTTGCAGAACCCATTTCTTGGCTTAAAAGCATAGGGCTCAGATGAAATGCCACTGACAGCTCCCTCGAACCTTGAGAGGCTGTGTGTAGGTGAACACACATGGCTCCCACCTACGAGAAGCTGGGCATGCTGCTTGTAACAATGGGTTATTTCCATGTCTGTGGTGTCTGTGGGGGACAGTGGTGACGCCTGACGAACGTGCGACTCATATTGGGGTTAAAGATCCCTCTTGACTGGGATGAGAAACACATTATCACCTTGGCAGTAACGACTGCGACAGGCCTGTTCCCTCCAGTTCAGAACAGCAGATCTCTGTATGAACACTGGCGGCCAACGCTGGAAGCATACACGAGAACTGGCCAGTTGGTAATAAGCCTTCTAATCGTTAAGATTAGATGTTCTTTTTAAACTTAGACTTATTTATCCTATTTGGTCAGATGACAATAAAAATTTCACTGCAATAATTTGTCAGGTGCCATTCTTATATACTTCTAATAAATAATGCCTCTATCCTCTATCCTTTTCTCTTTTTGATCCCCTTTTCTACTTATCATCTTCTTTATTTGAAACAGATTTTTAACAGATAATCTTGATCATTACAACAATATCTTGCTTGCATTTTATTCAAATAATTCTTAAAAACAGCTTAAAAAGCCGTTTGGAATAACATCAAGCTTGCCATCAATCACAGGAAAAATTCCGCTGGCGGTTGTATAAACATCAGATCAAGTCTGATGTCTTCAAGGATTTCAGAGTGAACCATAAAAAACTCCATTAACTTCTGACAAAGAATGCAAATTAATCACAACATGGGGTGAAATGAAATTAAAGGCTCTTTTCTAATCAATGACAAGGCACGATGAAATATATGTTACTATCTCTGCACCATGGCTGCCGGTGCTGTCTGCACGCCACTTGCCAAGCCCCCAATGCAAGGTGTGGGCACAGACCCGCCCACCCTCAGCTCCAGCCCCCCGCCCCTCCCCCAGAGTGAGCTGCTTTCAAGTCTCAGAGATTCCCAGCGCACACTAATCATCCGAATCTCAGGTGCATCCAATTTGTTATTCACACTCTCCCACGCCAGTGAAAAGCCTGGCGCCGACAGATGCACCAGGAACCCTAAATGACAGTTTTGGCCTCCGGAAGTAGGATCACTACAGCAAAATCTAGTACAGCCTCCAGGTGAAATGTCTGGAGCTCCATATGGAGCAGGGGAAATTAACAACAAGATGGAAATCACTGCAGCAGCGGGGAGTCGGAAGTTTTGAAAAAAAAAAATGAAATTTAAAGATGAAGAAAGAGAAGTAATAAATTAATGGGGTGTGAAAACATTCAAAGCTTTACAATACCAGGGGCACTATTTGCTCAGATTCTCCCAACCCCCCCCCCCCCTTTATAACTCGGGGTCATTTTGATGTAATTTATTAACCGAGATCAGGAATTGTAGGCAAAACAAGAACAATATTTTTATATATGCAAAAGTACTTTAAACACATTTGTGTCGGTGTTAGCGTTGCTTTCCTGAGGCACTCGGTCTACCAAGGCCCCTGGTGCCCAGTAGGGCCAGACCCTAAGTCTCCCTAGTGGAGTCACCACTGTCCGAGGGCAGGGCCTACTTGTAAAGTTTGAATGAAGGATGACAATGTTTAGCAGACAATCATTTTCATTTCTTCTAAATTATGGTGTCATTAAACAAACCATTGCCTACTGCCATGTTTTTTAAGTCTTTGGATCTACATGACAATACGTGTTCCAGTCCTTGACTAGACCCACAGATCTTGCCAGATTACCACTAAAGCTGGAGTTGGCTTTGTTAAGATGTTATAAAAAGCAAAAAGCAAATGCTCGTTATCTCATTATGGAATATGCTCCACAGGCACCTAGAATTCAGGGCACCGGGGCTGGGGAGGGCTCTGGGCCATCTGCACCCTCCTGTCACTCCACTAAACACATAACAAGAAAAGCAAAAAGGCTCTAGGGAATGGCCTTGTCAGCTCCATCAGCACGGCCCATGATGCTCATTCTTTCCTGTACCCTCTGGCAGGAAAGCTGAATGAGCGGAGGGCTTGGTGAACGGCCTGGGCGGGGTGGGGGTAGGGGGGGGCAAGCTGAGGTGACAAAGCCAGTCACTGAGTTTAAATGCCTCCAAGTCCTAGACCTAGTTGGCCCCGTTCCTGTTTAAGATGAGGTGTGTACCTAGTCACTGGGAGGCTAGAAGTAATAGTTCCCTGTGGTGAGACGTATGGCCTGGGCACAGAAAGTACTCGGGAGATCTGTGTAGGGGAGGTGCTGGCTGAATTCAAGACACTGACCTACAATTGTCTGTCTGTTTGTTTGAGACAGTTTCATGTATCCCAGGCTGGCCTCAAACTCACTACATAGCCAATGATATCCTTGAGTGTCTTAGCTCCTCTTTCCACGTCCCAGATAATGGGGCAAGTTTAGGCCAGAACTTTACCAACCAGATCGCATTCCCAACAGCAACAATAATGAAAATTGCTGTAATGGAAACCCCTAACCTTTCTGAGAATCCAGAGTGCATCTAAATGAGGCTGTGCTACTCTAGGGCCTAAAAGAAATGCAAGTGTTTCCAAACAGCAAACACCTGATTACACAAGACAACAACATTCACACAGAAGGATGGCCTCTACGAATCCCAGCCTTTTCACTTACATTATTGCTGGCTACTGACTCTCTCAGGTCCAAGCCCACCAACCTCATCTGCATCCGATACACACCCTGTCACTAGTCTGAGGAGGGACAGCTAAAGAGCTGTCAGCAGTGCTGACGCTGGACTGGAGGAAGGAAGCTAGCTGCTCTTTCTAGCTTCGCCCTCTCTCCAGTGAGGTTGAGTGTTACTGAGATGTAAATGCTGTTTTGAGCTATAGCCCTGCACTGGAGCCCTATGGGGTGGGTGGGGGGCCTGGGTACTCTTTGTACTTTCCTAAGCGGCTTTATATCCATCATTTCATTTGGGCAGCACAATCTCTCCAACCAGAAAGAGCAGGTTTCTCCTCTCAGAGAGGAGGAAGACAGGTCTCAAGCCTAAGCTGCCATAGTGAAGGACTGGCGGATCGGGTAGAGCCCATTCTTTTGACCCAAGCTGACTGGCCTTTGTGGCTCAACTGCTTCTAAGGAGGAGATGCCAGTCTGTGCTTTGACTTGACTCTGGGTTGAGAACAGCAGTTCCCCAGCCCAGGTATGGAGGGTTCCAAAATGGCATGACCTTATTCTTCGAGGACCACATTCAGGATAGCAGAATGTAGACAGCATGGTGGACAGAAGATGGCTGAGTGAGGGCTGAGCCTCCAGTCACTCAAGATAGTCAAAGCTTGGCCATCTGCTTTTAGTCACCATGGTGCAATTTGATACAGTGTCGTCCATCAACATCCCTTTCAACTCAGAGTCTATGATCCATGTCTACCCACCCCACTTGAGAGTCAATGGAACCAAGTCGGACACAGCTTAGCAGACAGTAATGGTGTGTGCTTATGTTACACAGGAAAGCTGTCTCACAGCACACAGGAGTTTAAGTGAAGCAGTGTGGTGAACTCTCTGTAGTACCTCAGAAACACACATTTTCCTTTCCTGTTTCATTTGAGGGAAAAAGAAAGGAGTAGGGGAGGCACCAACTGGCTGCCTTTTATGTGTGTGTGTGTGTGTGTCAGTTTGTGTCCACCACATGCAAACAGTGCCTGCAGAGGCCAGAAGAGGACACCGGATCCTCTGGAGCAAAAGTTACAGGCAGTTCCGTGCTGCCCACCATGGGTGCTGGGAACCAAACCCTGGTCCTCTGGAAGAGCAGCAAGTGCTTTCAATCTTGAACCATCCCTCAGCCCATGGAGTTATTTATAAAGGACCTTTCCCCAGCCTTTCATCAAGAACACGAAGCCTGTAAAGGAAATGTGAATCTAGTCTCTGATTTTCAGTAGGGAATCACCCAAATTTCTGATGAGATCTGGGAAAGGACCTGATGGCATCGAGGTGGCTTTTATGATCTGAATAAAAGCATCATTTCAGAGATAGCATTCACTCATAATGCAAGGACAGGGGTAAGTCATTAACAAAGCAACGCTGCCTGTTCCCCAATCTGCCTGTGGACTTCAAGGACTTCAGGTCACAGAGTGACAACCACCCTGCAACCCACTCACTCAGCCAACGTCGCTGCTTCCTTACTCGGCATGTTGGGGGCAGTAAGGATCTGGTACAGTTTCCATCTTTTAAATTTAAAAGTATTTCATTTATTATTATGAAGGAGGTACATGTGCAGAGGTCAGAGGTCACTTGTGGAAGTCAGTTTTCTTCATTACACACTTTGGGTCCCAGGGATCATATTCACGCCATCAGGCTTGCCTGGCAAGCCATCCTCCTGGCTCTCGGTTTTTATCAGAAGGCTTGTAAATGTTCTGTTAAGACTAGTTTAAGAGTTAGGTCACGAAGGGCTTCATGCTCATTTTCACAGTTTTACAGGATTATGTGCATTAGTTAAACAATGAATAGTTTAAAAATTACTGACAGACTTGAGGCTTAAGAAGATGAGTGTTCAAATGACTATAAATCCTGCAATGTGACTGTAATCTGATGACTACCTTCAGAGCTGAGTGGCATGGCTATCTGTGTCAAAACCTCAGTAAGTGCTACTGTGTGTGCCAAGTGGCTATGTTCTAGACTTTCTTTTTAAAGAGAAAAAAAGATTATGCTTAAGCAAAGAGACTTCCTAATTTGAAAAGTGAGGCTAACACTCCTGAACCTAACCACTTGGAAGATTTCTCTGATTTTTAACTGTGCAGGAAAAGGGCTTCAAAAGAGCCTTTTCAGTGTGTGAAGGCTCTTTTAGTGTCCACATGGGTGCTAGAAGACTATGTCGAGAGCCCCTAGAGAGCCTCTAGACTATGTCTAGAGATGGTTAGGGAGAAGGTGCTCCCTCCTATTATTCAATAACCATGTTTGTGATGCATCTGCATAATCTAACCATGCATAAATTAGTCTGTGTAATACAACACTCATTTGCATAATAATAGCAAGTTAATAGATGCTTAAAGAGCAGAGACCAACACCACCTTTAAATCAGACATGCCTCCAGGCACTTTGGCCTGTTCAGACCGAGATGCCAGGAAAACAGCACACAGCAACCAGAAGAGAACCGTCAGCTGGTCATTTTTCATCCCTCTGGACATTTTGCTTGCTGCCCCCAAAAGTAGGGAATCATTTAAGCCACAAAATAGCTTTATATCTTAAGTGTTAGCATCCCTCTCTAGTAAAAACTGTTAAGAAATTATAAAAATTTAGGATTTGCAATACTTGACAATGAACTGTTTGTGAATGGGAAGGGTCAAAATCACAGACAGGAAACTGGGGGCCTAAGCACCTGGAGAAAACATCGACCCCTATCAGATACCTGCATCCTTTTTTCATCTTTTAAGTTGAATAATTTTAATTGAATCCAAAATGCTCATAAAAGGTATAAAGAAAGGGTGGGCCCCTCCCCCACCTCAACATGAGCACATGAAGTTGTGCAGGAGGGGTACCTCAAATGTCATACAAAGAGGAGCAAGATGGTCTCAGTCAACCTTTAACAAGGGAAAAAGAGTCTAGAGTTAAAAAATAATAAAAAGCCAATAGAGACTTCTAATGACTCCTTTAAGATACTACTTTTCATTTTAACAGGACAGATTTATTTGTATGTGGCTCAAATGTTCACAATCGCTTCCTGTACCTTCATACATAGGAATGAATGTCACAGTGGCAAATGGCAGTAATGAACAATCTTACCTGAGGATATGGAAACCTCCCAAGAGCAAGCTGGGAAAGGAAATAATATTTGTCTAGTTATAGATTTGCATGCAGGGCAGATCTCCTTAACACAGACAAGGACTACATTTCAGAACGGCGTCTAGCAAGTAAAAAAAGTCCACATCTCTAAATGCATGAGCTAAATTAATGCTGTGGTTACAGTATAAGCTGTATTTAGAATGGACATTTTTAATAGACAATATTTTATCTCGGATAACAATATTTTAATTTTAGTAACTGAACATTAACTCCCAGGCTTTCTCTTAGGTGTATTCTCAACTCTGGGGCACTGTTCAAGTGTGTGTGACAGTTTCTTTGATACAGAGATGTACAAATCTGTGGGCCTTTTCTCTTGTGAGATGGTTGGTTCTAGAGCAGAGCTCTGTGGTTTTAGGCTGCAAGTCTGAATGAAGGATTGTAGAAAGTGGGAGTGGGCTGTATTAGGAAATTGAAACCCCAAGCTATTGTCACCCACTTACCATTTCATGCTTTCCTGTCAGTTAGAGGCCCCACAGAACTGGCCATGGAGGGCTGTGAGGGTGGTACAGGAGGCCTGGAGGGTGGAGCTGGGTGGAACCTGAGTGAGTGAATCCTCCATGTCTATTTTGATTTGTACATTGCTCTTTGTTTCTAGGCTAGTCACTTTTGTTACCTCACATGTAAAAACTAATCAATTCACACAAGAATAGGCTTGATATAATGTAGTAAAATCAGGCTGAACAAACATACCACAGCCCATTTCTCTCTCTCTCTCCCTCCCCTTCTCTCTCTTCTCTTCTCCCCTCTCACTCTTTCCCTTCCTCCAAGCTCTCTCTACATAGTGCTGGTTGTCCTGGAACTCACTCTGTAGACCAGGCTGGCTTCACACTCACAGATCTACCTGCCTCTGCCTCCATAGTGCTGGGATAAAGGGCCTGAGCCACTGCTCCTGGCTTATAATAGCCTATTTAAAGGAAACAACGGTGAAAACATGCAGCTTCCCAGTGTGGCCCACCCTCAGTTCTGAGGCCTCCATGAGCATCTGTAACTGCCTGCACAGCAGAAGCATTAACTCAGGGAAGCCAGAATGCAGCTGAGTACATGGACCTACAGGGCAGATACAAATCCTGGACTCCTACTCAAGGGATTCCTATGGTTAACCAAGAGAAATCTAGGAACTGTCCCCCAAACCTGCTTCCTAACCCAGAGCTCCTCCCACCACACTGCGGTATCTTCTGAGAACCTGATAGCTTCATACTTGTTTCAAAGACACTCACGTTGCTCAAACACTTCAAAATGGTGTTTAAAACCGTTTTATGAAACAACCCCCCCCACCTCTTTCACTTTATGAGAACTGCTCAAAGCTTGCATTTAAAACGAAACCCGTAGGGTGGTGATCATGTGACTTCTGTGCAGCCTGATGCCTGAATGCCCATGTATTTTTAAACTCTGAATACCTGCAAAGATTACTTACTAAGGACAGCCTGCGGTGTTGAGACTTTCAAAATTCTACAGGCGGCTTGAATAGCAGTGTAACAGGAATGACCCATACGGTTTTGCACGGTTGGGCCCCTTTGGAAAGGCCAGCGCTCATCTGGATGTCTGCGTGTGCTGTGTTCGCCTGTGCGTGCTAGAATAGCTCGTTAAGTGGCACCTTGTGCTCATATCTTATGTACATTAATAATTATACGGATTTTCCAGATGTAAATTTAAGCCACCGTTATTTCATTTGATGGATTTCCTTAATCTTTTCACATACAAATGAGAAAATATATAAAATGAGGCCCGGGAAAGAGGGTGGGCGCTCACCTCGCTCAGTAGGCTTTGTGTGGTTCTGGCTGCTGACCACGTGCTGTCATGCTGCTCCCACTGCTCCCACCCAACGCAAACTGAAAATGGCAGTGTGCGCCTGCCAGTGAGCGTGCACACTGACTCTGGAGTCGCTGTGGTCGGCTGTGGTGGATGCACCATTCTGGCACGACCTGACAGGCAGTGGGGAGTGACCAAAAGCTGCTACCTATTACCACGCTGATCTGTATGAATCTCAACTGGGGTAAAGAAACAGAAAGAAAGAAAAAGATTTCTCATCTAAAATGGCCAAGAGCCTATAAATTCCTTATAGAGACATGTCCTATTCTTATAGGTACATGTTGAAAACATCATAGGGGCCCAAGGAAGATTTCTGCCCACAGGATTGACTATCAAAAGCTAAGTGACCCAGAAGATGCCAACACTCTTGCTTCTTGCAGTTTAAAGAACTAAGAAATGAGACAGGTGTGGTGGGGTATGTCTGTAATCTCAGAACTTCAGAAAGAACCCTGACTTCAACATTAGTCTGCTCACAACACCAAACAAACAAACAGAAAAACAAACAAATCAAACAAACACAGAAATAAAATAAGCAGAGGGTGTAAGAAAAATGAGCAAGATACTGTGAGAACTGACTACCTCTCATTTTAACACAAGGCCTCTGACTGGCTAGTCAGCATTGGTCTGTAGCTAGGACCCAGCAGACAGGAGTGTGTGTGTGCATGCTGGGACAGGAAGCAAGGCTGGCTGGTGTCACTCATTTAAGACACTGCTATGCAGGAGGTTGGAGGGAAGACCTGGTCTGGGCAGGCGGGTGGCAGCCTCTTTGGCTAGTCTGCTTAGAAACAGGCGGCAGTGGCTGGCCTGGGGAAAGCAGCATCCTTGGGTCTGACTTTGTTTTGCATTTTTCTGATGTCTATCCTTCGGGACCTCAGTCCTATCTAGCATCATGCAGGTGAAACCTCTCTGGATTTACATGAATCAGAAGGGTCCATTGCCCTTGGCGGGTCAGTACGGCTGACAGAGTAGCAGGGCGGTCACTTTTCTTATGGAGTCCAGCTCTCCGCTAGTGAGCCCAGGTGGGTGAGACTGGGCAGCATTGACAGCAGGCGTCTGAAGGCCCCTGCAGAGGACTCCCCTTCCTTGTGTCCTATCTTTCAATGGAATGGAGCCCCAGAGCAATTCATCGCTCACTACTCATCCGGTGACAAAGTAGAAGAAAACACAAGGTGGGCCCCAGAGCCCGTGGTCAAGCTGTGAGGAAGAAGGAGAAAGAACACTCTGTGCAGAACCTCTTCACAACAGCCACACTAGACACTGGGACCAGGGGAGGGGGGCCACACAGGCTGCGGGCATTTCAGAGGCTGGGCCTGGGCAGGTCTGTGTCTCTTACCCCTACTGGCCTAATAATCAACTTGCACTTCCCCGGTTTTTATTGTCAAGGTATTATAAATTAGGAAACTTACAAAAGAGTGTGTAATCTTCTCTGAAATGGCCTGCAGATATGTCACTGTACTAAATGTGTTTCAGATTTAATGAAGCTTTAATGTCCTTTTTAATTTTGCCTGTTTCTGTATCACCAGGGGTCGGGCAAGGCAATCAGCACTCAAGAGGGTGGTTTGGTTTAAAACCAGGAAAAAACTCATTTGCTTATGAGTTGCACTGTATTTTCTTAATTAAATTTACTGAGTAAAATGGTTTAAGTTCAGCCAACCAATGACCTCTGTGTGTAGATTTAGATTTATAAATAGGTTAACAGTTAAAGTAAAGGAGGAGGAGGAGAAGAAGGATTACAACAAAGCAAACAGATTAGGGCTTTGCCAATAGGGATCTCCACTCACTCCGTCATCTTTACAAGGGAAACATTTAAATATAGGCAGCTTAAGTCCAGTGTTTTGTTTTGTTTTGTTTTTTTAAAAAGTGGACTGAAAGTGAAGACACTCCAGCAATCCATCAACAGACTCTCCTCCTTATGCTCCCAGGAGGAGCTGGCTGGCTTTGGAAGGATCTGGAACAGGTCTACTGTGAGGCGGCTGGGGTGGAGGTGGGCAGGAGGCAGGGAAAGGGGTCCATGTAATGTTAAATAAACAAGTGCATTTTAATTCCAGACACTAACAGACTTCTCAACAGGAGTTGTGGGACATTTCTTGTGTAAAGGGCAGGAGAGGCTGTGGATGTGGTTACAAGTTGGGAATACATTGAAATAACAGGAACAACTAACATTTTACTGTAAAACTAAAAACACTCCTTGGAGCCAGTTATTGATCTTTGATTTGACCAACCATAACCTACGAATTGTTCTTGAGGTAGCAGCACTGGAGTATGTTGGAATTAATAGTGTAAATAATAAATGTATTTGGGCCTCTGTGTGTATAACACCACACACACACACACACAGAAACTATAACTAAAACAATTGTCAAATATTGAAACCCTTTGCATTTTAGCAGAAAGTTAAGGTAGAAAATATTTATCCAGTGCCAACATGACAGGAAATTAACTGGCATCCTAGAACTACAGAAAGAAGGACAATGCGGCCAGAAGCACACCAGACCAAGTTACCTACTCAACCGTCAGCAATGTAACCGGATGAGTTTTAAGTTTACACTTGCACTGAAAAGCAGTTGTTTTTTTTGTTTGTTTGTTTTTTAATTCTTAATTTAGACATATCCTATGCTTCTTGGGAAATTGAAAATAAGCATTTTCAATATAGCTGAAGGGAGACTTTATAGTCCGAAATGTTCTAAAGTTTATTCTTAATTACCTTGTGTGCATTTTACACAATTAAACTTCCATCTAAGGATTTTGCATTTAGATTGTGTGCTGCAGTTAAGTCTCCATTTCACAGAAACTTGACAGCCACTTGGTGCATTCAGACACAGAGAAACTTAAAAAAACAAAATAGACTAACTACTGAATGACATAAAATTCCCTAGGTGAGATTTCATCCCAAGACCAATTTGCTCAGGCCTAAAGAAAGAGCTTAAATCATCTCAAACTATGCTGGAGAAGACCCACAATAAATATTAAACACTTTAAAATCTACCCTACGATTTGACATTTCTTCCCATGTATCAATTTCATTGTCCACTTATGGAATGGTTTCAAGACAATCCAAAGGATATAACAGCAATTTGCCAGTGTTAAAGAGCTTCAGAGGTTAAACTGACAACAAAGAACACAAACACAAAGCATCTTGAAGTAAGGTTTCAATTAAATGTGGAGGATTTAGCAATGCAGGACCAAAAAAAAAAAAGGAGTTACAAATTAATTTAATCTTCTGCCTATAGTTTGCAGCTGCACTCCAAAGTGTCTAGGGCTTAAGAACAAAGCCTTGCAAGGCCTTGGAATGAGGGAAGCTTCAATTTTTAATGTATAACGCCATTAGCTGCTAACTTGTGGAATCTGCGACCCCTGTGGAGGGGCATAAGTGCGAGTAACAGAGACTGATGAAATGACAGATCTGCTCCTGTCTAGAACCCCGAAGAGGAGGGTTATTACCAACACCATCAGGCCCCACAGAAATCTGCCCTAATAACCTTTGGGACCCTCCACATTCTCAGTTCTCGCTACATCAAATATATTGAAATCAAAACCTAATTCACTTTAATTAAAGACAATTAGTTTGTTTTACTATTATTGTTTAACTCATATGATGGGATAATGCATTGGAAATTAAAGACGGGGTAATAAATGTAATGAAGGTATTGCACTATCCACCTTCCCATCTAAGCCTGGTGAGTTTAGCTTCTCACCAGCATCTCAGGAAAGCCCAAGAACAGATCATGAGAAACTGCAAATCTCATCGGCAGACAATACGGTAGAGCCAAGCCTGTCTATTTCCTTACTCAATTTATACTTATCTTGACATAATGCTTTCCTACAAACTCCAAGGATTTCTTTAACACAAACAGAATTATGGCCCAATGGAGGCACCAGAAGCTTAATTAATTTGCCCAAGGTCATACTGTAAGTTGGTGGCAAAGCTTGTTAAATTATTAGAACGCTGGGCTCTACAGATGTTCCGGCAATGACAGGGAACCCTGTCTGCAAAGGCCCCGGGGACTTCTGGTGCACTGGGTGAACCTCAGCAAATAACTCATTATGCCTGCACGGAGAGTGCCAAGTGCCCCTGAGAGCTGGTAAATAACACGTTTTTTTCTCTTTGTGTACAAAGAGCCTAACTGGGAGGTTCCCGCCAGGCTCACTCCTTATCATGTGCCAACATTTCTAAAGGAAATCCTCATCTTTGCCAGACACCATGGATCCTGAGTAGATTTATTGTAACTTAAGGAGCCAAACAGAGTAGCACAAGAGGATAAATCAGGCACCTCTCCATCACTGTGAAGGTCTTGCATTCTACCCTAGATTACCAGTAATCATGGAAGAAAGACAGCATTACAAATAAATGATTCTAATACAGCATTGCTGTTTTTCTAATTAGAAATAGGCTTATTACAGTGGACGCTTAAATGGGAAGAGGGCAACAGTAATTCACGAA
The DNA here is from genome assembly GCF_907164565.1 of Psammomys obesus. Taxonomy (NCBI): domain Eukaryota; kingdom Metazoa; phylum Chordata; class Mammalia; order Rodentia; family Muridae; genus Psammomys; species Psammomys obesus. Next base: position 888,363 of record NW_026585691.1, read on the forward strand.
CACAATATCCTAATCCTGGTCCTTTAATTGCTTTATTTGTTTCACTGTTAGAAATGATTGCTTGCTGTGGCCCCGAATGCAAACGTTCAAAAGCATGATACATTGAGGTCTCAACCTGGGCAAACTGTACCTAAACTTACACTTTATTGCAGCTTAGTTCACAATCTTCCCCTAATATAGGTTATATCCCAGTGCAGCAGGAGGATAAATCATCCTGGAATATTACTCCGGCAAAGTTTAGCTGTGACTGCAGCATATGTGCTTTCGAGCCACTGAAGCAAAGGCCCATAAAATACACTAATTACTGGAAGTTATGGTCACTGAGTGATTGATAGCGTTCTGCAAGGCAACTTCCTCATTTTCAACTCTTCTGACGGGCTCATCGCCACATAGCAATTACTAATTCATGACCCACCCCTCAGGCATTAGTACCTTTACTCCTAATTCTCCTGCTGGCAAACTACTGCCGGACAGTGTCTTTTTCTTCATCAGGAAGGGCCAGAAAGGATGGTAAAAAGTAGATTTCATGCTGAATGCTATTGTTTTGAACCTATAAAGGTTTCTTGGTCTTCTTAACCCTGCTGACCTGAAACATAAGCATTCTCTTTCTCCCACAACGCTATTTAACTTGAGTCATTTTTTTGTATGTAGGTATACGTGTGTGTGTGTGTGTTTATCTGTTTATCTATACTACATGAAGTCAAAACCTGGCTGAACAACTTTTGGGCTGAATACTGTGGTTAATATTTTAATTTCAACTAAGCCACAGTAAATATGAGGCTGCTAATTGTTAAACTTAATAAAAAAAAAAGCCTCTATTTGCAAAGACCCACTTTTGTGGCCTTGTAGACATTCTAATTGTTCTATATTGATTTTCATCAGTAGCTCTGCTCACAGCAATGCTAATTAAAATATCTGGGCATATAACAAAAATCTCTAAAAGTCACTTGCAAACAACTGCAAAAAGGTCTCCTTTGATGGCAGTGTGTGCATTAGAGGAGACTTGGTGGAAGACTTTGAATTAGAAGGCTGTAAAGTTGAGTGGAGATGGATAAAGGCAAGCACGGTGCGTTTCTAATAGAAAAAGCATTGTTCTTCAAATGACTGCACCACCCCAACTGCGGTAGCAAGGGAGGTCCCTCTCTGGCACCTTAGCCTTTGTGACCGAGGACACATGGAGTCTGCTTGCCTTTCAGGACATGGCTCCCACACATCCTCTTTCTTCTTCCTCCTCTGGGGGATGTCTGTTCCAGAAGATTCTGGCCACAAATGGGCAGATAAATGCATACTGCTCTTTGTCCATACTTTTTTACCAGGGAATTTTATCACAACCTACCAGGTATTAACCAGCATTTAACATCTCCCTGTATCTCTAATATCTGGTGGAGTTTTTATGTTCTCCATTACACCAGGGTCAACAACAGACATTAGGTACTTATGCTAAATCAGGATGGAGACACCTTTTCTCATCTGGTCAGCCTGGAAGGGCATGGTTTGGTTGCTTCTAGCTACCATGCCAAAATGACCATACTCCATGCTCTTTAGCATAAAGGTCTGACATCTTCACAGACAGCGTCCACTGACCTAACACATCTCTACATAGAATGACCAGCAACTACCACTTTTACGTATTTAAAAATGCTAAGTAATCCAGATGGATTATTTCTTATTAAGGACATAAAAATAGAAACCCAATTCACCTGTTTAATTCTAACCCCTGGAAGCCTTACAGGAATTAAGAAGTGATCCCTGTCCCCCTTTAAGATGAGTATGTAGTGCTGATCTGTCCTTTGACAACAGGCAGCGTCAACCATGCCACATTTCTTCGAGGACAATCTCTGTGGGCTCCCAGCTCTAAACTGTTCTCTGTAGTCATGTAGCTGAGGCTATCTGGGCAACCACCAGGGCTGGTGTTCAGTCTCCTGAGCTCAAGTGAATCTCCACTTCTATTTCTAGCACAAAGTCGAGGGAGTCAACACAGGTTGGTGCTGCGACACTCCTGACTTGGAGTGTGCTGCTGTTCCAGCTGGGCGCTGTCTGCCGCATCTGCCCCATTCCACACTTGGCTCAACAGCTCTTCCAGAACGTCATCTGCAGCGTACTAGGTTTCCAGAGATGGGCGTCCCTAGCTGGGATGCCTCTACAAAGCAGCCTGGGTGCTTCCTTATCAGAAGCCCATGCTGTTTCAGCAACACGTGGCGAAAGTCATCTCTCCCATTTCTGAGGATGGAGCTCAACAGTTCTGCAGCTTTGAACAGCCTATAATACAAGGCACGAGGAAGCCTGAGCTAGCGGAGGCAGAGGAACAGAGTGCGCGTACAATCAAGAGCACCGGATAGCTGCATCCCAGCCTCACCTGCTCTCCACTCAGACGCCACACATGCTGGTGAAGTACTACCCAAACACAAGCTCCTGAGGCTCTTCATGCTGGAAGGGATATGTGAACCCTGCTGGGACTCCTGACTCACAGGACCCTGAGTAACTAAGGTTTGCTATTTTAAGGACTACGTTGGAGTGGCTTAAGCAGTAATGGGCAAATGCGAGGTTACCCAGACTTTGATGCAGCCTTCCCTCAGCTTTCCAGCCAGGAGCTCCCCAGGCAGGGTCTGGACTCTTGGTGCCACTGTGGTGCAGCCCTGGGCATGACCACACTGAACTCCTACCCACATACGCCCTATGACCTCAGATATAGCAGATATTAGGCTAAGTCTTGAATAAGATCAACTAGGCCTTGGTTTCTGGGAAAGAACTGGCACCTTGCAAGGTGTTGTGCGACAGACCCACCATGATGCTGGCAAACGGTCTTGATTAGGTGCACAGCCACTCACTGTTCATCCTGTAACTCAACAGGAATGGCACGGCTCATCTACGGCAGGAACTAACTACTCTATGCAGCATGGTGCAGCCACTAAACCTTCTGGAAAAGTCCTTCGACTTCTCTGGATCTCAGTTCCTCACTTGCCACCCCTAAAAGCACAGATCACCAGCTTCCCGTCATTTTCATTACTCCAGGCAGAAGCTTACACAGGCAACAAGCGTCAACTGCTTACTTAGTTGTCTGTACATGTAAGAGCTGTGCGTCACCTTTCTTGTTAGAACGTCACCGAGCAGAGGGATGTCAACAGTTCTAAGGAGGAAAGAGCAGCAGACTCTGCTCCTGAATGCCTCAGTTCCTCGGGGGTGCATGGTGTAAGCTGTGCGTGGTGCTGGGGGACACAAGCCACTTCTGGAGTGGCTTCCTTGGTGCTCAGGGCACAAGACATCAGGTCTACAACAACAGCGTTCTAGTTTCTAGATGAAAGACAGGGGTGTGAAAGAACTTCCTGAACAGGTATGTGGAAGGTACTATCAGGTACAGAACTGAAGCATGGAAGATGGTCTGCAGGATGGAGCACAGGCTTCTGGCGCTAGCCCTAGGTCACTGGATTGAGGAGGGAGAGGAGGCTAAGAACAGTGGGTCTTGCCACCGGGGATCTCTAAGTTGAGCTGAAGTTCCCTGCATTGTCAGTCTTGAGGAACACAAGCCACAGAAGACTGGTTTCCTCGGGTCCATTCAGACCTCTACTCAGGAAGTAATCTCATGCCACTAGCTCCTCCTATCATCCTGAGGACTTCTGTCTGGGAATTTACAATTGCCAAGTACCCTTCTTTAAACTGTGGGCTCCATGGAAGCAAGATTTTATAGTTTTGCTCCCAGCAGGGGCCAATGATGGTCATGGGGCCTGCTCCGTGCTAGCTGGGTAATGAAATGCACAGAAATGATTGTGTTTGATCCATGCTCTCCCTGGACTCCTGTAAGAAGACTTTCTTCTGGGACAAGTGGCCATTCAACTCCTGCCTAAATTTCCTCATGTACAATTCCATCATTGATTAGAAAAATTATTGGGATCTATTTATTAGAAAGCCGGGCATGGTAGCTCACACTTTTAATCCCAGCGCAATCCCAGTGTACAGGAGATAAGAGGCAGGCAGATCTCTGTGAGTCAGAGGCTAGCCTGGTCTACAGAGTGAGTTCCAGGACACTCAACAGTGCTCAATAGTGCTACATTCAGGGGAGCCACTAGCTGTGTCTGCCAGTTCCATCTTCACGCACTCACGGCCTTGAAAACGCACATTTAGGCACGGCAATCTGAGACAGCTGGGGCCCTTCACAAACCCTGCAAAGGACTGGACCAGTCAATCTCTCATCTGCTAAAGTCACATCAACAGCTTTGTTGTTCCCCTCCAGCAAGTTACACAAAACATTAGACCAAAAAGTCACAAAGTATAAAAACATCAAGTTATGACATAATTACAGAAAGATGAGTTAAGAGGGGGAGATAGGTGGCAGAAACAGGTGCTCCTCTCCTCCACAAGAGCCAATGGAAGGGCAGGAGGTCCAGATAAGGGCTCCAAAGCCACACCCTTCCAGTTTGCCCATGCAAGCTTCCTGGAAATGTTCTGAGATGTGTGTGCTCTCCTAGTGTGGTCGCCATTTCACAGTTGCAAGGGAAAACAGAGCTCACTGCACTGGGTGTGGGAGGGAACAGGTTGTAGGGGACACACAGGCAGGATGACGGCTGCAAGTCTGAAGCCAGCAAGGTTTGCATAGAAGTTTCAGGCTAGTCAGAGACGCTTAGTAAAACTGTCTCAAAAAACAAAACTGTAATAAAGGAGAAACTTTTGTATCTGAGCAAATCATATGGAATGCCAAGCTTTGCATGATCTAGAGAAGTGGACAGCAGCTGCTACAGGGCGTCACTCCTCAGACCAGACTCAAAAATTACAAGGGGCTAAGCCAGGAGATAGGGCCTCAGCTGGAGACCCAGCCGAGAAGGCTGCTCCTGTGAGTTTGTGCTGCAGTTTTGGTAAGAGGTGAAATCAAGTCTACGTAACACTCCATAGTTTTTGTTACCTGCTAAGAATATGGCACACACAGGATGCTAGTCCAAAGAGCTTATGTTCCCCTCCACAATCTCCTCCTCCTCCAGTTTTCAGGGCAGGACCTTAAGGTGGCCTAATCAGGTGATGCCCCTGCCTCCTGCTCTGCGCCCTCATGCTCGAATGACAGGTGTGTATCATGTTTCCTGCCTTAGCAGCTTACTGCCCCCCCCCCCAAAAAAAAAAACAAAACAAAACAAAATAAAAAACCAAACAGGGTCTCTCTGTGCAGCCTTGGCTGTCCTGGGACTCACTCTGTAGAGCAGGCTGGCCTTGAGCTTGAGATCCACCTGCCTCTGCCTCCCGAGTGCTGGGATTAAAGGCATGTGCCACCATGCCTAGCTGCAGCTTACTTCTTAAAGTGACTTTATGACATTTTTGTTTGTTCTGTTTTTCAAGTCAGGGTTTCTCTGTGTAGCCTTGGCTATCCTGGACTCACTTTGTAGATCAGGCTGGCTTTGAATTCAGTTATTTGCCTGCTTTTGCCTCCTGAGTGCTGGGATTAAGGGCATGCACCACCACTTCTAAACCCTTGCAAAAAAAAAAAACATACAAAGCCCCCCAAACATATGTATTATAAAAGTTCACATGATGAGGACAAAAATACTGCCACATGCCACTTAGGACAGAAATTTGTGGCTTTTTGTTTGCTTTTGCTTTGTTTTCTATCAGAAACGCTAAGAGGAAGACAGCCTCAAGCACATGGCTCTTTTACATGAAAATGCCTTAGTTAAAACACTTCTCTGATGAGTCCTGTTGTTCATGCACACTCGCTTACCTGGGTTTCTCATTTTCCTTCCTCCCTGCTTGTTCAGCTTTCCTCTGGAATTTCTCTTGCTACAGCAGCCTGTGTCTCTGGAGCCCACTATTTTCTCTTACTCCTGAAGGCATGATTGTCTGTTTATTCTTTTATTTATTTATTTATTTTACTGCATAGGTTTTAGGCCCTCACATTGCTTGTTCTCTGTTCTTTCAGTCCTGTGTTCTCACTCTAAAAGTCTTCCTCATACATCTCATTAAGAACAAGGCACAACTGTGATGCTAGCAACTCAAGATGTAGAAGCAGGGGTCAGCCACAAACAAGTACTTGTGCTACAGAGTCAGAGTGAAGGATGTTCCTGTGTGGGGCACTGGACTGCTGAGGGCTTCCTGTAAGCTCCATCTGCTTGGCTGGCTATAGGAAAACACGAGACCTCTAGATCCATTTGACTCTGCCCAGCCAGACTTTCCTGGAAATAGTCCCTGCCAATCTATTGCCTGTCGTCTTGGCCACTGGTGATCTGGGAACAATGCAGGGGTACACAGCATTCAGAATCTCTTCTTGGTTACAGGGACCAGGGTTTTATGGTCCCAGATGTCATCTCTTCTCCCAGAGCAGCTACTCAGGCTCATGTTGGGCCTAGGCAGGGTCAATGGTTTGCCTAATGTGTTGAGTTGGGGAGATGGTCTGTGGTTAACAGCTTCACTGCTTCTCAAACAGACTCTGAGGGGTGGGGAATGTGCCCTTGCCTAATACGTGCAAGGCCTTAACCCCACAAACCGAGCAAAGACAGACCTCTGAAGCAGTTCTCTAGGCCCCATCTTTACTCTCAGCTCCACACATCAGACACCTCCAGGTGTGGAGATTTGGGGTGTGGTACCCAGCAAGTCTGCTGCCCTTGCTTGTCCTGCTGCTGATGGAGGCCTTCCCCCTCCTATGTATGCTGCTCCTCACCAAACCACCGTTATTTGTTTTATCACATCCAAAATCTGGTGGCGGCTGTTGTGACCAGAACTCCCGGGAAGCTTCCGCATCTGCAGGGACTGAAGTACAGTGCTGGGGAGAGCCTGGGTGAGGCAGGCCCAGAGCTCTTATCCTGGGCTACGTCTAGGCCCAGGAGCCCCGTTCTCGGCCCATCTCTGTGCCTGATAGGTAGGAAGTCACCTTGTGACTAACAGGTAGGAAGTTTTTTTAATCTATTAACTTAGCAGATCACTGGCTCCCACCAACCCCAACGCTAAGACTGTCCTCAGCCAGCCTCTTGGGCCTGTTCCCCATCTCTCTGTACCTGCCTCTCTGACGCACCACTGATAGAAGCTAAACTTGACTCACAACTTCCTTTGTTCTGTAAAACTAGCAAACTTCAGAAAACTGCTTCCACCCTGGAATCTGGAATCTGGGATAGCCTAGATCTGTGTTCCTGGGCACCGGCACTTAAAATGGCTCCAGATTCAACTACTGCTCATTTTTTAAGGAGAGCTGTGGCTTTTGTGATGACACTGGCTTCCCTTTTGTTGCATCTTCACAAGACATGCCTTCATTTCCTTGTCAGTAGCTCTTGAGGTGAGTGGAAACTAGTGCCTGTGGTCCTCTCATCTCCAGGCAAACTGGCTTGTTTTGTGAGGTGGCTGTTAGCACTTTAGAAGCTAAAGGCTGGGGTAGAGAGTGCCTCACTGCTGCCTGATCCCACACTTTGAGGTAGAGCCGGCACTTACAGGAGGGCACCAGGCCCCAACACACCAGGAACTGCAGCCAGGGTTCTTGGCTTAGGTGGCTGTGGCTGAGGTGGAATTAGAATCTGGGTCTGCTGAGAAATCACTCATTTATGTGTGCAAGACAATAGACACTCCACAACATGAATCTGTCAAAGGCTCCATCAGACTTAAAGGCTGGTCTTCATTTTTAGAAGCTACTTTTTTTTTTTTATCTTTTAATAATCTTTTTATTGTTTAGGAACTTTATGCATGTATATATTGTGTGTGTTTTTTTTTTTTAAATCAAATCTACTTCCATTTTCTTTCCTTCATTCCCTTCCTATCTTCTCAACTTTTCTCTTCCAATTTCATACACTCTTAGAAAAAGAAAGACAAAAACCAAGTGAGTCCACTTAATGCTACCTATATGTGTCTGGGTGCAGGCCCATTTACTGGAGTGTGTGCAGCCTCTTGAAGGCTGCATTTCTAAAGAGCACTGTTTCTCCTCCCCCAGTGGCCATCCACTGCAGTAGCTCCTCAGGTGAGAGCGAGGGATTTGATGGAGCTCCTTCTCCACCCACGTGGACTGTTAGCTTGACCTTCTTCAGGTCTTATGCAGCCGCAGCCACTGTGGGTTATGTGTGCAATGGGCTTTCAGGAACTACTTTAAAGCTGTTAAAAAGCTGGAAACAGCTGGGCATGGTGCTACGTGCCTCTAATCCCAGCACTTTGGGAGGCAGTGGATTGCTATGAGTTTGAGGTCAGCCTGGTTTACAAATTGAGTATAGGACAGCCAAGGCTACACAGAGAAACCCTCTCGACACCCCCACCCCCAAGCCAAAACAACAACAGAAAAAAAACCAAACCCGTCCTGAGTAGCCAGTAGGGTGTTGGCATGGCTCTGGACAACCGAGGTCATGAGGGAATCAGATTTGAATTCTGTATAAATTACTCAACTATGAAGTACAAAATGTACATGTTACAAGCCAGATGTAGACGACAGCTAGGAGAACAAGGTGCCGAGGCCAGGGTCAGCGCCATGAAGGAAGCCTACTCAAGTGATAGCTTGGGCACACTGAGGAAAATGGCATTTATGACAGGACAGCATCTTATTGCGTGAACTTATTTTGGTAAAGGTAATTCTAAACTTCGAGAAAGGGCTGGAGGCAGAGCTCAGTGGTAAAACATAGACCTACAGGAAGCCAGGAATACCATCTCTAGCACTACAGAAACCAAAACCAAACAAACCAACAAACAAAAACCCATAAAACAAAATTCCCAAATCCCGCCCCAAAAAAATACAAGTTGAAAAAAAAAAAAAAAAACTTAAAAAGAAACTGTCAAAACAATGGAGCCCAAAGAAATTTGTAGGTGTTACTCTGACGATAATAACCTTGTGTGACTCTCTGAGTTCGTTCTTCACCTATCCGGAGACATTTTTCAAAGCCATGGTCCTTGCGTTCATCATTTAACACATCATTCAAAGCACTTCAGTGGAGCAGTGCTAGTGCTGAAGAGGGGCCTCGCAGGGCTGGATGACACACCAATTAACCAAGCATGTCAAGCCAGCCTGCTCTGCGCCTCAGACTAAGGACACAGGAGGAAGCTGCAAACAAAGGCAGGCAGAGCAGGGACAAAGTGAAAAGAGCAAGCATGTGCTGGAGATGGCCCTGCGGTCTGACTCCTGAGGAGAAGTCGATCAGAAGACCACCCATCAGCGACCCCAGTGAGGTTTGTGAGAGCCCTCCCCAGGGCGTCCCTGGGCAGGGCTTGTAGGCCTGGTGCCTTTCCAGAGGAAGTCTTTGTCTGCTTTGTTTACTTCATTTTACATTCTTTGGTTTACTTATTTACTGAGACAGATTTACACTATGTGCCCCGGCGGTCTGGAGCTCCATTACATAGACTAGAGCAGATCTGACTGCCTCTGCCTCCTAAATGCTCAGCCTTTAGTCTTTGGGCATCCCCCAAACACTAGTGGGGAGCACACGTGGGCCTCCCTGCGTGTATCAGACATCAGAGGACACCTCTGAGATCCTTGCAACTTTAAGTATGTTCAGGGATTAAACTCAGGCCATCAGGCTTGCAGAGCAAGTGCCTTTACCCACTGGGCCATCCCAGCAGCCTCTTGTTTGTTTTTTAGAGATGAGGTCTTGCTATGTAACTCAGGCTGACCTCAAACTGAAGATCTTCCTGCCTCCACCTCTGCAGTACTGGGGTTACATATGGGCTCTGCCACACCAGGCCCCTGGTTCCTTCTTAACACTCATGCATTGTGCTGGGCACACAAAATAGAGAAAAAAGTACACTGACCTTTTCCTCTGTAAAAAGATTATCTTTTGAACACATGGCTGTTTACCTCCTGTTTACAGATTTATGTTTTGGCTCAAATGGCATAATATGAAGAACAATTAATTACTGAACAATCAAAGGAGTAGACTCCACTCAGCCATTCTCTGCAGTACTAGGTAGGGAATGCACTGCTTGTGAAATTAAGAAGCTTCCCCGATGTGTTTTTGGCACCCCTGCCCTAATGACCAAAGCCTTTGTTTTGGTGGGTCAAGCCACCCTCATCCTCAAGTTTAGTCCTGAAGCACTCAACAGCAGCACCAGGTGAACAAGTCTAAACACTCACCAGGTCATTGGGCCCAGAAGCTTTGTAAAAGTGACAAAAAAAGGCTTTTGGGGTGGAGGAATCTTCCAGCTTGCCACAGCTCAGCATCCTGCAGGCTTGCTGGCCTCACACCTCTGCCCTCTCCTTTACTCTGTACATTTTGACACTGACTCTTGGTGTGTCTTAAAGGAGGGACTCACATCCACGTGGGTTTTCTTCCCATTACAAAGTGAGCCCACACAGGGAGACCTCCTCTATTTGGCTTCATAACCAATCCACAGGAGGGGAGTCGCACTTAAAGAGCTGTGTGGAAAGCCGTGAGCACACAGCAGAGAAAGGGGCCAAATCCCCCACTCCAAGAAGCCATTGCCCTCAATTCAGGCTGAAGAGTCTCATTTCAATCTTTGTGCTACTTTTCAATCTCCAAATATTTCACATAGCTGACAACATCTGGAGGAGACCTACTTTATCCAAGGAGCAGAGGGCTGCTGGCCTGAGAGGAGATGAGGCAGATAAAAGATAGTCTGATAGTAAAGGTTCTTTGCTTCAGGCAGAAATGTAGCTGTCTGCGATTCTTTTCATCCTCACACTTTACTGGCATCTTTTATGAAAGAGTGTGGTGAGAGGCCTTGCTACAACTCCTGATGGGGACAGAGACAGCACATTCACAGGGAAGGGACAGCAGGAAGGAGCTGCCAAGGATGAACCTCAGAGAAAAGGGTTTACAGAACGGGAGGTGGGTCCTGGGGAAACTTTTGATTCCTGGGTGATTCTGGGAAACTCCCTTGCTTGGTTTAGTCTTCTGCTGCCCGTTGTTTTTTGTGTTTTTGTTTGTTTGTTCTTACCACAGATCCTCTATGGCAATGAACTAGTCAGCTCAAAACACCCTGAGAAAGGTGTGCCCACATGCCAGGAGACTGCTGGGAGACCTTACCTTCCTGAATTGACATCTAATCCATCCAGGGTTTACAGTAGTCTACTTCAGAGTGAGGAGAAGGGATCACCAGTTAGTCCTCCTTCTCCCAGTGGCCAGTTCCATTCAGATGTCAGCCCCAGGCAGTCCATGAAGCCTTCATTCCGTCCTTCACTGAGGCCTGTCACTTCAGGGTTCTAGTGTTGTTTTTCTCTACCAGAGGCATGATCTTCCTGGTTATCTAGCCAGTGTTCTGCAGAGCCTACCCATGGCATTTATACCAGTGAAGAGTGATGAATGAATGAATGAATGAATGAATGAATGAATGAATGAATGATCGAAGACTTCTATCTTTGGAGTTCACACGGAGTTGTTTTAAAAGCGAGAGCACAGGCAAAGCTCTTTCAAAGCCAACTGTCGTTCCGGATGCAGTGCGGTCCCCAGATCTTAAAATGCACCAGATACTTCTGTCTCTTGTGTGTGTGTGCGTGAAGTGGCATGTGTGCATGTTCTTGAGTGCGTGGAGGCAGAGGTCCACCCTGGCTAAAACAGCCTTAAGAGGTTTTGAACACAGGCTCTCTCACTAGGAGCTCCAGCTCCAGTCTAGGCTGGCTGCCCGCTAACCCCCAGGGCTGCTTGTCCCTCCCCCCTCAGCACTGAGATCACCAAAGGGTCCAGGCACATTTCTGTGGGTGTTCGGGACTGAGCACAGGTCCACATGCCTGTGTGGAAAGTGCTTTACTGACATAGCTATCTCCCCAGCCCTGACTTTTTTAAAATGTAATTCAGGCTGGCCTTGAACTAATGATTTCCCAGCCTCAGTCTTGAATGCTGGGATTACAGGTATGTGTTTATAGTAGTTCTGGGTATTATTTATCATACTTACACCAACTATATTCTGGTTTAAAAAAAAAAAAAAAAAAAAGGAGCCTTCAAGTTCTTATTTTACCTAAGTTCCCAGGCCCTTTGGCTGGTGATTTCCTTACAATGACCCCAGGAACAGAGAGGCTTGGGTTTTTCCTGCAATCTTTACTCCTGAACCACCATAACGTCTCATCTATAGATTCAAAACCCCTTCATCCTTTATCATGCATTTCTTTACCAAGGGTCCCAAATAAATTCGGCATAAAACATGTGGCAGGAGTAGCACTGCATTCTCTAGTGACTTTTGCTCCACTGCTTAAGCTTGTCACATGTCATTTGCTTGCCTGGTGGGCTAGAAGCTCTAAGAGGCCAGGGAGAGCCACCTTATATTCTCAGATGACCCTTGATTAAGTATCCTGTCCCTCTTGACCACCACACACACTTCACCTGACAGCCTGCCTCACACTCCTTCTCATCTACGTATGAACACAGAAAGCACCAAAGGGCCCGGGCCTTCCAGGCTCTCCTCTTGCTGTGAGGCTCTCCTGTTCTGCTCTTCATCATGCTCCCCCCAACACCACTCATGCCACACTCAACGTTGCCTTTTTTCACACCATATCCAATTCTCCTCAATCTTGCAAATGCAGAGTCTGATTTCTTCAGTGTTCCAGGGACTAGTTACTAGCTTGCCTCCAGGACAAACGAACACTGGCAATCTTCCTCTGTAAGCTGCACTGCCTCTTTACTAGGCTTCACAGTCCCAGTGCCTAGAAAGTTACTGATGGACACATATTTCAATATGGTACCTACCTCAACTGACCCTCCTGTTTCTACGCCTGTCCTTCTACAGTCATGCTCCACAGAACACCCTGGGATCTGCTAAGAAGCCAGATCACTTACTCTTAGGGCAAAGCCTGAAGCCTGAGGTTGGCCATATATGACCTAATCCCTGGCCATCTCTCTGATTTAATTTTTTTCCAGCCTTTTCCTTGATACTCCACTCTGGTCAAGTACAGTAGGGAGAAGGAGGGACAATCAATGGACAAAACTCACTACCTCCTCCAGGCTCTCCTGCTTATGCTCTCTCTCTTTCTCTCTCTCTCTCTCTCTTTCTTTTCTTCCTTCCTTTTTTCTTCTTTCCTTGCACCCTCCCTTTTTCTTTTAGGTTTTTTGAGACAGGATTTCTCTGTGTAACCCTGGCTATCCTGGAACTCACTCTATAGATCAGACTGGCCTTGAATTTATAGAGATCCACCTGCCTCTGTCTCCCAAGTGCTGGGATTTAGAGGCCTGCATTTCCTCCCTGGCTGGTTACAGTTCTTCACAGTGTGGTGTGTGTGTGTATATGTGTGTGTGTGCGCGCGCTTTTTTAAAGATAGTATCTTGTAGGCCAGACTGGCTTCCAACTTACTATGTATCTGAGGACGATCTTCTGATCCTCCTGCTTCCATCCCTGAATGTTGGGATCACAGTTGTATGCCATGCTAGCATGTAAACCAGGGCTTGGTGCGTGCTTTGCTATTATTGTATAGACTGAACTTTGACCTCAGCCCTCTAAATAGTGCTTTCATGCTTCCATCAGGTGAAGGTGCACCTGTGTCAGGCACAGTCTCCTGCTGCTGCTGGAAGTACAGGAAAGATAACAGCAGCAGAGCTGTAGAATGTTACTGTGCAATAGGGCTCAGACCTAACTATTGTATAGAAGAACTGAGCCCAGTGGGGACTGTGGGCTGGCCCAGGATCACCTAGGAAACTAGTACCAAAGCTAATACTACAACCTTGGTCTTCTGTTCCAAATTCTGAACCATGTGACCTCCCAACTGTTCTACACTGTACCTGATCATTTATAAAACACAACCAACAAGAATGATTTAAAACACCAAAGGGAAATCCCATACTAGCAAAGCCTGAGTCCCACAGGTCAGGGTAGGTTTACTCTGAACCAGGCTAATAACAGAACAAGGCCTCCAGATCCTGCCGAGGGCTGGGCCCTGAGATCTACCCCCTAACTGCAGCCTCTCGGCTGCTGTGCACACTCTACAGTGCCTCTCAGATTACCTTTTGGGAAAAGGCAGGAGAATATGGTTTAATAAACACTGAGCATTTGAATTTGGCATTCTTCCTGCTGTGCAGGTGAGCTGCATCTGAAGATATTTCCTTTCAAACACAATGGCATCCATGCGTTACAAAGATCATAGAAAATGTATTTGACCAAACAAAAGTGATAGGATTGTGATGGAAACTTGATCTGTGGTGTTATTTAAACATGTTTCTATTTTTTAAAAAGGTTTCCTTGATGGGAATGGATAGAATTGAGAAGCTGTTCTTAAGGCCCCAGTGAGTACTCAGGCTGTCTAGGAGTGCAATTCCAGGGAGCAAGGGGTCTCTCTAGCGCAAGTTGTATGGCTATTTCTTAGCTGGCGTTCTAACGGGACTGCACCTGGCTCACTGGGGACAAAAACTCCATTCTAAATACAGCAATGAAGAGTAAAGATATAAAATCACCTGCACATGCATGCCCCATCACGCCACCGCAGCCCACATGCACTGCTGTTTATTAGAATAAGGTTAGGTTTTGCTTTTAAGAAAGACAGCATATATACGACATACATATATCCCCGTGACTAAAGCTCAGCTTTTCAAACAACCCTCTTTGGGTGTCACACACACATGCTCCAAGGCTGGAATCACACTGTGCTGTTGTGGAGTCATCTTTCGAAAACAGGGCTCCAAGACACAAAGATCGCCTGGGGAGCAGTTTCCATGTGCACACTCGCAGGGCCTTGGGTTGAACTGGCCTTAGGCATGCCTTGCACAGGAGAGGTGTGGGAAGCAGTGTTCTCGAACAATGCAGACTCTGTCCAGGAGCCACATGGGCTATTAACATGACTGCAGAGGAAGCTGATGCCCCCTGAGCACTCACTGGAGTGTATGCTACCCTTTCAGAGCCTCCATCATTCCCCACGGGGTGTGTTAGTAAACACTTAGTAATGACAGTAAACGGCAACATACCTCCATGAACGAGATTCCTAAGCTCCACACATCGGAGTGGATTCCATACTGCTCTCCTGAAATTCTTTCTGGCTGTAAGAAAGCAGGAGGGAGCTCGTGAGCGGCTGAAAGTTACCCAAGGCAGGCTTCCCTGAATGTGGGCTCAGCTAACACAGGAACCACCAACATCTGCATGGCATTTATACACACCAAAACAATTTTATATGAATGCATATATGTATTCTAGAAGTAAGAGAGAATCCTGAACACAATCCCTATGAGGAAGACCACTGTCACTGTTTCACAGACCAAGAAAAGGAAGGCTCCAGGCAGCAGGCAGAAACTAAGATGGCAAATGAGATAAGACATACTAAAAAAAAAAAAAAAAGAAAGAAAAAAAGACTTAACCCTACGTCTGCCTCCTTCTAATCCAGTGATTTTAACTGGGATGGGTAAATTATGTAAAATTGTGTATGATTTACTTGAATTTGGACAGAACAGTCCTGAAGACTATGGCTAAGCACCACCCTTAAGACAGGTTTCTCTCTGTAGCCCTGGCTGTCCTGAACTCCCTTTATAGACCAGGCAGGCCTTGAACTCAGCAATCCGCCTGCCTCTGCTTCACTGAGTGCTGGGATTAAAGGTGTGGGCCACCGTGCCTGGCTGACTATGGCTAAGTTTTATTTTCAACTTTTTTTTAATCCCCCCCCCCCCCGCTATTTTCAACTTTTTATCTGGAACTAATTTCAACTTTACAGCTCGACCCCTAAATTCACCTCCTGTCACTGTTTCAGTCCATGCAGCTTTGTGACAGGAATCAAGGTGTCACATATGACTTTGGGCCCTCACTCTGGGTTGTATAGCAGGTGCCTGGTCCAGAAAGCTCTGGCACGAACGCTCTGTTCACAAGAAACAGTTACATACTGAGCAGGTACCTCCTGCTCTGTCCTTCCAGTTACTCACAGAAATGTATGCAATGAACAGGAAGAACCAAATTGAGAAAATGAGGTCCCATAAGAATGCAATAGTTGCTCAAGGCTACAGAGCTCATTGTGGCAGGGCTGAGGTCCTAACCCAGACCCCATCACCCAACCCTAGTCAGGTACTAGGAGGTGTTCATGTAAAACTGGCCAGCCATCTACGGGAAGAGCAGCATGATTGCCAGTATTGCCAAAAACAGAGCCAGCCAGCCCAGCCATGTTAGTGAGCTCCCAAGGTCAGGGGGACCCTATCTTATCAAAAAGACAACCAAGGTTGATCTCTGGCCTGTACATGCACATGCGTGTGCACGCACACACACACTCACACACTCGGGCACATGAGGGCACACATACACCTCCATTCACAAAGAATATTGTGCATTACTTTCACTTTTAGTTGTCACACTGCTCTGCAATCATCCCTTTCCTTGTCCACTTCCCCTACAGGGAGGCCTTCACACCCTGTACCACTACTAGCACATGACACTATGAAGCCAAAAGGGCTGTCAAGGGATGTTCATTTCACACATGGTTCTAAGCATAAACTTAACCCTTTTCATACATCATAACTATCATGTCCACTAAAAAAAACTTAGACATGAGGACCAACAGAATAACTCAGTAGGTAAAAGTGCCTGATGATTGGAGTCAGGTCCCAGAACCCACATGGTAGAAGGAGAGAACCTACTCCCAGGAACTGTCCTCTGACCCCCACATATGCTGTGGCATGGGCACACACACACACACACACACACACACACACACACACACACACAATTTAACAACAAAAAAAGAGCTCAAGATGATGCACACTGTCAAACCCTCTAGACTCTTTAAAGAAGCAATCAAACACTGCCTCCCTTCTATGATTTTTCTCTCTCGGATGGCAGCTCTCACGCTGTGGTGCTTCTCCAGAATACAGAGGAAACAAACATGCAAACAGAAGTGGAATTCTCCTACAAAATATCTGGGTGGGCTGGATGATGAGGACTCAATATATATGCTTCATTTGCATACTGCACTACCAAAATAAATATAAACTGAGAAACGAAAAGACAGAAAACTGAATTTAAAAAAAGGAGACTATGAAGAGTGAAAACTGTCACAAACACGATATGGCCATAAGAGCTCTCCTTAAGCACAGGTCTGAGCCTCCGGAGGGAGCAATTATTCTTGCAGCACACAGCAGGATCACTGGGGGAGGACAAGCAAACCCAGGCAGCGAGCCCTAGGCCCGTACTACAACACACAGGTAGACTCAGGCCTCTGTGCTGACTTGGGCACGAGATAAGCCTAATGTCTGGAGTTAGGGTATGATGGCCTGAGGCTGCACAGCCCAAAGCTGGGCTCACATCTGCAGCCACAGTGGCATGCCCTGTCCTCTCCCCTCACATAGGACAAGGAAGAAGACAAAGACTATTGCCAGGTACTGCTGGAAGAACCAAGGTCAAGAGGCTGGATGGGGCTGCTTCACCTGATGGCTGTTCACAGTGTAGAAAGCTATGTGATAAGGGAAACACAGCTCTTATCTAAAGTGCCTCTGTGTGAGTATATGAACAGCACTCAAAACCAAACCAAAAAAAAAAAAAAAATGTCCTGGCCTGTCTGAACATACCTAGAAAGCTGAAAGCTGAATCTACAGACAATCTTCAAGGCAGCATCTTCAAACTGGTGCACTCCACTCGCTCCAGCTACTGCCTGTGACTGGGCGTGTGGCCAGGACCCACATTTAGTTAATGAATTCTAGGACTGTCTGTTCACAACACAACACTCCCGGTGTAACTGCCAGGAGCAAGAGGACAGCAAGGCCCATATTTTATCTCTTCTGAAAAGGGAGTTGCTGTTCAGTACAATCCACGTGTACTGCAGTGTGAGAGTTTAGTTTAAAAATCTGGAGACATTTTCTGTGACCTACGGCAGACAGGCTACTTCAGACCATGTTCTCAGCCCCGGTGCCCAGTCAGCTCACGTAGTGCAGGCCCAGCTCTGGTCATCGCCTATCTGTTCCTCCTTTCCTCTGGCCAATCTGTTCAGCTCAGAGGTTCCTTCTGGGAGCAGCAGCTTCAAAGTGAGTACCCCTCCCCCAGGGGGGAGGGCCGGCTGGGCTTTCATCAGGAGAGGGGAGGGAAGGCCAGCACCCCCCTCTCATCTGAGTGTGGTGCTGGCACTGGCCTTCAGCTCCTGCACATGCCTCAGCTCCTCTCTGCCTCAGGACCTCACTCCAAACCAGTCTGGGAGTTCCTATCATCTCTTGAGCTTTTTTTAGTGCTTTTTTATTTTAAGATTTATTTATTGTATAAATAAAATAACTTTATTTTTATTTATCTTACATTTTATTTATACAATACATAAAAGATTTTATTTATATATTTATTTTATTTTGTTGTTTTACACACATGCATAGGTGAGTAGCAGCACCTCCGGATCCCCTGCAACTGGAGTTACAGAGTTATGAGCTGCATGTGTGTGCTGGGAAAGGAGCCCAGGTCCTCTGTTCTGCAAGAGCAGCCAGTGCTCCAACCACTGAGCCATCACTCCAGCCCAAGTTTGGAGTTTTTAAAACTAGCATTCGTTTTTAAAGAGTAGAGTTGGCTCAAATAAGCTAAGCTTCTCTTTGAAGAACCAAGAGGCTGGTGTCTTACGTAGACCCTGGCCCCTGTGGGCCGGCAACTCTGAGACCCTAGCTGTCGTCACTGCGCTGTGGACCTCTCGGTAAAGTGAAGGTGACAGTAACGATGTGTATGTCCTGCCACTGTGTGAAGACAGAGTGTGTAATGCGCTCGGCAGAGCAGTGCCACACAGGAGTGCTCGGCAAGCACTAGCGCCTTTCTGCCGGCCACCGTGGCCAGTGAGCATGCTATCTGAGCAGGAACCGGAGGGAGCATGCAATCTGAGCAGGCTTATGTTCAGGGAAAGACAACAGCAAGGACTGCTACAGCCTGAGCATGGAAACAAAAACAAACTCCAAAGCAGCCACTCAGGAGCCAAGAACAGTACATTAGACAGACTCTTTCTGCTCCCAAAGGATAATATCTGAGAAACACCTTTGAAATTTTTCAAATTTCCAGTTATTAAAAACCGTATCATTAAAATGTTCTACCTGATTACTTTGTGTGTGTGTTCAGACAGAGCAACCAGAGGAGGGTGCAGGCTGTCTCCCTCTATTCCTCTCCGCTTCACTCTGCTGACAAAGAGCTTTCTTCCTCACCTTGGAGCTCGTGTGCACCCCAGCCCCAGCAACCTTCCTGTCTGCCTCCTAGTGTCAGGGTAACAGCATGAGAGCGCAGGCCAGCATGTATGAGCGCTTGGATCCAAACTCTGGTCTGCACAACTGTGCTCTGACATGCTGAGCAACAGCTCGAGTCCCTGCCTTCTCCTTCTGCGTCTCTGCCCATGTGCAGTAACCTACTCAGGTTCCTTTTTTAATACCAGCTCATACGGTCTGTAGTTCTGAGTTCCATGTGGGATTCCATGCCAAGTATTAGCAAACTATAGCTCCTGAACCTCTGTTTTGCTTGTTCATTTGCTTTTTACTTATATGGGTTTAAATAATTTTTTGTTTGTTTGTTTGTTTTCTAGAGAGGGTCTCTCCGTGCAGCCCTGGCTGTACTGGAACTCACAGAAATCCACTCGCCCCTGTTTCCCAAGTGCTGGGATTAAAGGTGTGCACCACCACCCCCGGCCCAGGTCTGGTTTTGTGAGTACAGCTTTCCTGGAATGTGGCAGGATGCTAGCTGATGAGCTGGTGGAATGCTTCGGCAGAGCCACAGCAGCAGGCTGTGCAGTCGTCCAGGTGTCTGCAGCCCTCTAAGGGAAAGCAGTCCCAGGCTGGCCCTTTCCAGGAAAATGTCTTCCAGCCCGTGGCGTATGCCAGGAAAGCACATACCCCGTACCTTCAGCTGCATGAGCTGGCCTCCACTGCACTCCGCCCATGCTGTGAAGCCAGGGGAACAGGTGAAATTGGAAGCCAGCCTCCTATATGGAGCCACGGAACAAACATGGCCTAACTGAGTCTTTAGTTGTACCAAGCATATACACAGACGTTAAGAAGCCCACAGAATATAAATGTAATGGTCGCACTAGGATGTGAAGAAGCCAGAAGGCTCCGACAAACATGCTAGTGCTTCATATTGCTAGCATTAAAAAAGGAACATGAGGTAGATTACTGTGCACAGGCAAAGTTCAGTTCCCATAAAGTTTACATAAAGCCAAAGGGCCCAGTCCTTCTCCCAAGAGCCCAGCAGCACAGACAGCAGGTCAATACCACACTGCAGTAATGGAGGGTTGTTCCCACACTCACCCACAGCCAGCCTGTGGGAAGTGCCTGGCCTACTAAAGTAAGCAAAGCTCTAACTCTGCCTCTCAGACGTTCATTATTTCCTTCCCTGGCATCTTAGGCTTTCTGCAGCTTGAACTACAAAGTTGATGACTAGAATTCACTCACCCAAGAAACAAAGCAATTTCAGCTTTGCCAATCTGAGCTAACATTTCATAATTTTAATCCTCACACTTTCAATTAACATATGGACGCATCACATTCATCCATAAACAAAAAGGGAAAAAAGTAATTTCTTTAATGTACACCTGGGAAAGACAACTGTAATCTGGACTTGCAGCTCAGATGTGATGCAATTTAATTATCGGAGCAATTTAAAGCTACCAAGAACATGATGGGCAGTTGAGAAGTTGTTTCATGGATAGCGTTTTTCCTTTCAAGTCATGGTGTTTTCATATACTTCCAGAGGCTGATATTCAGCAAGGCTTTGTTACCTTTCAGACTCACCAATCTCATCTACCTGGGAGAGCCACGGAGGAGAAGTGTTTTAAAAAGCAGACACAATAACTTTCATTGCAGGCCTACTTTTTCCACATTTAATTAAAGAGAAAGCAAAATACAAATTTCCTTAAAGCCAATGAAAACTGAAATAAACCATTCTGACCACCTGAAATACAGTGAAATGCTTTGTGTTGTTCTGAGAATAACAAGCTGCAGACCCAGGTTCTGCCTGTAGCAAAGATCTTTCAATGACGACAACATATGGGAAAAAAAAATACTGGGAATAAGGTCCATGGTTCTGGACCAGCAAGATGGCTCTGCAGGTAAAGGCACCAGCCTCCAAGCCTGACAACCAGCTGGATCTCAGGACCCACAATGTAGATGTAAATATTTCTCTACTGGACACCTTCACCATCAATATGTATAAATATGACATATTAAAAAAGATTCATGGTTATACCCATACTAAAATCTTTTAACTGTGTGACATCAACAAAAGCTCCTTAACCTGAGAGGGATTGCTTATATAAATCTAGAGCCATAGTGGTAAAAACCAATCCTAAACACTGAAATAAAAACCAGACTCGAGGTGGGTAGTGGTTGTGCAGATCTTTAATCCCAGCATTTGGGAGACAGAAACGGGAAGATCTCTGTGAGTTCGAGGCCAGCCTGGTCTACATAGTGAGTTCCAGGAGACCCTGTCTCAAAAAAGAGACAAACAAAAAAACCAACCAAACAAACAACCAACCAAACAACCAACCAACCAACCAAAACAGACTCTAGCAGGAAAGGAAAGGCAGGAGTGGGGAGTCAAAATAAAAAAAACAACCAAGAACCAAACAGGCTCTGAAAACGATAGCAGAAACATGCCCTCCTTGCTTCCCTCCATTCCTACCAACCTCTGAGCAGACTGAGAAAACCAACAAACTAAAGATTTTTATAACCAGAAATAATTTCTCTTGTTTAAAAAGGTAAGAAGAAGAAATGGAACTACTTATCTTGGGACATCTGCATGAACTTAGCAACTAAGAAAATACAGAGCTATACGCTGTAGAGAGAACCAAGAGGGTAACCTTAACATCAAGAGACCCACAGATAAATCGTCTGGTTACGTCAGTAATTTTACTTGGATCTGGTGACAAGGCATGTTTATATCCCCAGAACAAACAACCGATGCTACTGATTGATGTCCTGAGGTATATATTAGGGTTAATTAGATAACCCTAATATATAGAGTAGAAAAGTAGCCAGTATTCTATCAGGCGCAATTTTTCTGTAGGATTAAACTTCAAAACTCAGCAATTTCACACTTGAACCGACCAGTTAAGTCAACAAAGTGAGATAAGTTGATAGCTTGAGCACAAAGCCTCACTCGTTCTCAAAAGATCTGAACACGGCAGAGTGACTGGATTGACTTTGTGATTTATGACCTACTGGTCTAAAGCCGAGGAATTAATTTAAGAATTATACATTCCCAAGTACATAAAGATAAAGATGTTAGTTTTAAATGTTATTTTTGCATAAGTTTACTTACTGCCATATAAGCATTTGTTCCAACATACGTCTTGGCTATAGAATTCACCAGCTATGAGACAAAACGGGCTGTTAGAACAATATAAAGATAATGTGGAAATAAAATGGGCAATTATTCCCCATTTAACCTACAATCAGCACTCCTATAAATCAACTAAAAATTATGTAAAAGGGAACAAATTCATCCACAAAGGCATTAAAAATGATTAAATCTCTCTTTTCTTTTGGATGTGATTTCCCATTTAAACAAGCACAGCATTACGGTTTATGGCAGATAACCTTAAACGATTCGCTGAGGCATGATGCTCAG
Source organism: Psammomys obesus (assembly GCF_907164565.1). Lineage (NCBI taxonomy): Eukaryota > Metazoa > Chordata > Mammalia > Rodentia > Muridae > Psammomys > Psammomys obesus. The sequence goes on from NW_026585691.1 coordinate 910,716, forward strand.
CGCTGTAGTGCCCCAAACCCGCCTCAAATAAAAAGCCAATTTGAAGTAGAATCTGAACACCCTCATCTTTCAGTCATATAGCCCAGGATGTGAATGGAGCCCCACGCGCTACCAGAATGAGATGCACTAAGGACGCTGGAGGGATAACAGACTTTGACAACTCATAATGCGAAGATGACCTTCGCTTTGGTCTTCGTGTTTGGCTGGGAGGAAAGGTGGCTGCAATTCAAATCAACATCACAGCACGCGCATGGGTCACTATCACCAGGGTTCTCAGGGGAGGCCCAAAATGGAAATTAATTAAAATTGGTGCTGCACATTGTAATGGCCCTCCACCATTGTTTCTCCCAATATTAATTTTTATTGTGGGCCAGTTGGGATCCCCAGGCTCGGCTCCCTCGCTGTCCTCTCTTTTGTCTGGCCAGAGCGCTTTCTTAGCCAAGCTGCACAGCAATGAGGTTTGCTATTCGTAAGTAGTAATTACAATATCAGCAGTTTTTACTGTCATTAAACAATGAACAATCGCATTCTGATGAAGGAAACTCGCTCAGAGATTAAAACGGAGTACCGTGTGCTCAGCCGGCAAGCTGACGCACAATTCTGTTTGTTTGGAAGCTAGGTGATTTTCAATCCGCAGGCTGAACAGAAAAAAGGCCTACCTGTGTGCTAACGCCAAAGTCACACAGCTTGACCTGTCCGCCCGTGTTCACAAGCATGTTGGAGGGCTTCACGTCTAAAAGAGATGAGAAAAGTCCCAGTGACCAACCTCACATCGACACTGTTTGTTTTTAAAAACCACGAATGTGCACCATGGAACACTGCAGAAATGGCATTCTAGGTTCACCCAAATTCCAATCACAGATTCATTGCAAAGCTTTTTATCTGAGAGCAGGTCAAAACCAATTCAAATGAAGGTCCCTTCAAACACTGGCTTTTAACAATAGGGAGTATACTCATCAGCCCCACACTTTCTTAGAAAGAGCAGTGAGATTAAAAAAAAAGAAAAAAGCAACCTTTTAACAAAGTATATGCAAAAAAAAAAAAAAAAAAAAAAAAAAAGGGTTAGTTTACATTGTATGTATAACTAAATTATGGTTCCTATCTAAGAAGTAGTAAAGCCAAAGGGACGGACACAGACATACACACACACACACTTTACTAAGTGTTTACTGCTCTAGGGTCATCACCACAAGAAATAAATTCACAGGGTTGGAATATGCTTCATATATCCTCAGTCTTATCCCTATGCACGCATGGTCTTGCTTACTGGGGTAGTCTAAAAACAATATATTAACCTTTCTACTGTAAATGCCTCCTTTCAGGCAACACTTTTTTTGTATATATATATTTTTTAATATTTTTTATTATTATTAATTACACTTTATTCACTTTGTACCCCCCCATAAACCCCTCCTTCCTCCCCTCCCGATCCCACCCTCCCTCTCCTTTCTGCATGCATGCCCCTCCCCAAGTCCACTGATAGGGGAGGTCTTCTTCGCCTTCTTTCTGATCTTAGACTATCAGTTCTCATCAGAAGTGGCTGCATTGTCATCTTCTGTGGCCTGGTAAGGCTGTTCCCCCATCAGGGGGAGGTGATCAAAGCGCAGGCCAATCAGATTATGTCAGAGGCAGTCCCTCTTCCCATTACTATGTAACCCACTTGGACACTGAACTGCCATGGGCTACATCTGTGCAGGGATTCTAGGTTATCTCCATGCATGTTCCTTGGTTGGAGTATGAGTCTCTGGAAAGTTCCCTGTGTTCAAATTTTCTTGTTCTGTTGCTCTCCTTGTGGAGTTTCTGTCCTCTCCAGCTCTTACTATTTCCCACTTCTTACATAAAATTCCATTCACTCTGCCCGACAGTTGGCCATCAGGCTCAGCATCTGCTTTGATAGTCTGCAGGGCAGAGGCTTTCAGAGGCCCTCTGTGGCAGGTTCCTAGGTTGTTTCCTGTTTTCTTCTTCTTCTGATGTCCATCCTCTTTGCCTTTCAGGATGGGGATTGAGCATTTTAGTTAGGGTCCTCTCTTTTGCTTAGTTTGTTTAGTGGGTTTATCCTATGTTGTATGTTTATATGAGTGAGTATATACCGTGTGTGTCTTTTTGCTTCTGGGACAACTCACTCAGGATGATCCTTTCCAGGTCCCACCATTTACCTGCAAATTTCATGATTTCCTTATTTTTCATTGCTGAGTAATATTCCATTGTATAGATGTACCACAGTTTCTGCGTCCATTCTTCAGTTGAGGGACATCTGGGCTGTTTCCAGCTTCTGGCTATTACAAATAAAGCTGCTACAAACATGGTTGAGCAAATGTCCTTTTTGTATACTTGAGCCTCTTTTGGATATATGCTTAGGAGCACTTTAAAGCATACTCTGAACATAACAGATCACTTTCACCAAGTTAATGGATTCAGTACACTACAGTTCAGCTTGTACTTCAGTCTTCTGGAGCATGCTCACATGTCATGTGACTTTCGACTTGGTTTGTAACATTTTAGTCTCTAGGTTTGCAGGGAGATAACAGTTCCTTTGTCCGAGTTGGAAACTGTGAGGATCAGCTGGCACAGTGGGTAGAGCACTGTTTTTAAACTGTCAGTGCTCTAAATCAAGTATTAAATAATTTCCAAAGCTCAGTGACTAGAATTTATAAAACAACTTGATACTGAGGAAACTTTCTTGCCACATCGGCCCAGGCATTCCTCTGGGGGCTACTAAACCAGTCTCCCCAGTTCTATACCTCTATAATCTGTGTTCAATAACAATGAAGTGATTCTTTAATAGCTGTGTCAGTGTCGCCCATTCTCTGTCCACAACCACCAAGCGCTTCCCAAATCAACCAGAAACATTCCCCCCCACTAGCCCCCAAGGCTGAGTATGAGCTGATGCCACCTCTGCACTTCCTGCCCTGCCCAAGCTGCTCACTCGCCAGCATGCCTCAGTGGATCCTACGCCTAGACTGTTCCGCCCCCTCACTCATGCATGGCTAGTTCCTTCACTTTCCTTAAATCCCTGCTTAAATGTTACTGTATAACAGCCTATAAGCAGGCTTAAAGCTCCCTTCTCTTTCCCCTGCTTTAATTCTTTCTTTGAGATTTAGCATTAGTAGCACCCTGTATCTCTACACAGAAAATCCATACTCCGTGTTCCTCTGCTCTGGAAGCAGAGCTCTGTGTGTGTACTCTTTTCACTCCATGTCTGGAGTGGTGTTTGGCTGACATGGGGGACATCTGATGAAGCAATGGGCTGGCAGGCTTAGCCAGAAGAAGCATGTATTTGGCCCAAGAAGGTAGTGTATTTTTGACTCAACAGATATTCTTTAGAATGGGTACATTCCTAAGTGACAGCTCCTTTTCAGACAAATCCATGGTTATTTAAAAAATTTCACACAACAAATATTTAGTGTTGCTTCATCATGTAAAGCCATGGTGAGAAGCACGAGTGAGGGCCTGTCTCTGGCCTCTGAGAGCACACCAGACTGCTATCCAGGACCTGCTGGTAGGTCCCACAGGCTGCTCAGGAGACAGCCTACTGCTTATGCATTCTGTTCTTTTCCTTCTGAACAAACCACATTTTTATAAATATAGTGAGTCATGCAACTAGATGGCTCCCAAGTTGGGCTGTGATTTTAAAACCTGATGCTTTTGGTTCAGTCTCAGATAGGTTAAATCAGAAATAGGTTCACTAGAGCCTGGGTTCAAGCCAGCATAAGGAAAAGACCAGACTTTTCTTTGTAAATGTCTGAAAAGTTAAGATTGTGTCAAGATTTTTTTTTTTATTTCACTTACATTTTTGGGGCTCTTTAATTCATTTTTTAAGACCAGTTTCACCGTGACCATTTTGCATATTGTCTGAGGATTTTGACAAATATATTTACTGCGTGAGCACGACGGAGACAGGGACGCATCCATCAGCCCCTCAGGTCAGCTGCACCCATGGCAGTCCACAGGGCCCTGCCCTCCAGCCTTGGGCAACCACTGTGCAGCTCCTATCGTTGCTGGCTTGCTAATCTTCCTCACACTTTATAAACTCCAAAATCTGTTGTTAGGTTTGCTTTAAGAAGTCTGAGGACTGATGTTCAGATGGTACTCACATGGAATCTCACTCTTTTTACTTCTAAATATATAGTTTTCATTTTAATTCATTCTTTGAAGACCTCACACAAATATACAACATATTTTGATCCTCACTACTCTCACCCCTCACTACTCTCCTCAAACATGTGTCCCTCTCAACTTTGTCTTCTTGTTTTAAACCCTCTGAGTCCCTCCTACTGCCTGTGTGTGTGTGGTTGTAGGGCCGTCTACCGGGACATACCCCTGAAGAGCACTGACTCATTAATTCCCAACAGCTCCTCAGCTGGAGGTGTGAGTTCTGCTATTCATGCTGCAATGTTGACTGGCTTAATTTTATACAGGCAACCATAGCTACTCTGAGTTCATGAGTGCAGTGTGTGTGTGCACGTGTGTGGGGGGGGGGGAAGAGAGAGAAAACTTTCTTTCCTTTTACCATGAGTCTCAAGATTGAACCCAGGTTTTCAGGTTTGACAGCAAATGCTTTTATCCATTGAGTCATCTCACAGGACCTTTACTTAAAGAGTTTTATTTTAGTGCTTTATCCATTGTGTTGATTTTCAGCACATGTCAACTCAAACCTTTCAAAGCAGTGGTTGTCAACCTTCTTAATGCTTTGCCCCTTTAACACAGCTCCTCATGGTGTGCTGACCCCAACCATAACACTATTTCATTGCTCCTTCACCGCATTTGTTACTGTTACGAATCCTAATGTAAATACCTGATATGCAGGAAGGTCTTAGGGCCTGGGAAAGGGTCATTCGACCCCCAGAAGAGCCATGACCCACATGTTGAGAACCACTGTTTTCAGGTGACAGAATTTAAAGTGTTGGCTGAGAACAGCTCCCTTGATGTCAGTTCTCCTTCATGCTGTCTTAGATCTATGTCTACCTGACAGGAGAGTTATCAACAAACCTAGTGACTGTCGTTGCCCTTACATCAAGTTTTCATGTGAAGCACGTAAATTCTACACCTCTCCAGAGGAGCTCCAGAAATACTGAGATGATTTTTCTGTCTGTGTTCCACAATGCCACAGATATCTGATTGGGTATAAAGATTACTGTAGAGGAGACAGTTATATCTGCAATTATTTTAATGTAATGACTACTTATGGAAAACGAAAGTAACAGAAGGCTTGTTGCTTTTCAAGCCTTCAGCTCACCTAGGCATATCCTGGTCTGCCTTCTGTAAGCAAAGCACAGAAAAGATGAGTCATTAAAGTGACTGATTAGAAACAGGAACCATCAGGGCAGATGTAAGTCATTTTGGTTTAATCAGGCCATTAATTATTAGGGTTTATCAATTAGTTTTATTGAAGGCAAGGGAGCTTAAATGAACGGCAGGGCATTGATTTTAACTGAGGCATCTTAAAGAAAATACAAACGAGGATGCAGAAGCCTGGAATTACGGCTTCTTTGTTTCATACCTTTGAAGAGGGTTATGCTTGTTTTATTGCCATGTAAAGTCTTTAATGAAAAAAACCCCAACTCCACCCCCTTTAACACCAAGCATGAGATGCTATTTGCTTATGTTCCCTGTTTGCAAGTCTGGCTTCCAAGACGTCAGCATTGTGCTGGAGAAGGGGAAATAAAAGTCAGGGCAAAGCAGCTCATGCTAACGCCCGGTGGCTAGATCACTATGGATGGACTTCTGGAGGAGTCGGGGTAGATTCTGTTGGTCATGTCCTCTTAGGTGAGGCAGAGAAATGCTATGCAGAGTGGCCAATGGACGCCATCTGAGATCTGCTAGTCAGCCCTGTACACGGGCTGCACCAAACAAGTCACTAAACCTCAGCGCGGAGCTAAGTATAGTCCCTCTGAACTCCCAGACAACCCTGAACTCTCACTGGCAACTTTTTGAGATCAGGAAGTATCAAGTATCACCCTGATCCTGCTGATATCTGACTGTATCTGGATATATCCTCATGTTTGGTCTTCCCTTACTGACAAAAATTGGTGTAGGACTTGAATGAAACTGCCTGGCACAGAGCAAAGTGATCAATGCATAATGCCTAGCCAGTGACTCAGTGTTACACACTGTAAGCTTCTGTCAGAGGAACTGGCCATGACAACTCCCGTGCACTCCAGTAAGTCGGGATGGGAACTGTTGAGGTATTGTGCCAGACCCAAGTGCTAAGTGAGGTTAATCTTCATTACGACCGCTCCAGCTCAAAGCAAGCTTCAACAATGGCAGGTGCTGCTCCACTGGGGTCACAGAGGAGCCGACGGCTACCCAGTCACACCATGTGCCTCTAGTCAAAGATTTATCTAGTCCCTCAACAAGACTTTCGGTAAGCCGGAGGTTTTCATTTTGTTTTTATTTTGTTTGTTTTTTCAAGACAGGGTTTCTCTGTGTAGTCTTGGCTGTCCTGGAACTCTGTAGACCAGACTGGCCTTTAACGCACAGAAATCTGCCTTCCAACTCCCTCCCAAGTGCTGGGATTTAAGGCAAGCATCACCTCCAACCAGCTAAGCTGGACTTTTTAATAACAGCGTCATCAGTGTAAAGTACATGATGGGTGGCTGTCAGCACTTCTGATCCATAATGTGAAGTGCACAGAAAAAACAAAAGCAAAACAAAACAAACACCAGAACAGAAGGGATGTAAGAATTTTCAAACAGGGTCTTGGGTTGTGCTGAGGACCAGAGCAGTTTTATTTTTTCCCTACAGAGGTCTACAGCTGTCTTTAAAAATGAAACTTAAGCCATTCGGTTAATAAGTCAGGTAGTCCCATCTACTCAGAAACCTGAGGTAAGAGGATGGCTAGAGACTGGGAGTTTAAATCCAGCCTGAGTAATTGTGAGATCCTGTCTCAAAACATCACCTCCATAAATGACCACAGAACTTTGTGGTCACAATGCTACTCTATCTTTAACAGCACAAACCCCAGGTAATAACACTGACTGCGCGGTGGGGCCAAAATGCCAAGTTCTTAAATTCTGAGGTTGTCTGAACGGCTGATACAAATTCCACTCCCTGGTCAACAAAAATAAACAGAGTCTGACAAAGACATATGCATGCTGCACAGGGTGGCATATGCCTATAATTTTGGCCCCTGGGAAGCTATGGTAGTCTACCTCAAGTCTGCAGCCAGCCTGGGCTACATAACAAGTACTGGTCCAGCTAGGACTACATCATGAGAACCCACCTTAAAAATGAAAACCACCAACATAAATAAATACAGAACAAAGGGGGGGGGGAGGCATGTATACAAATAGCAGCAGCATTATTCCTAACAGTGTCAAACCACATACAATTAAAAATGTCCCTCCCTCCACTAGTAAATGAATAGATAAACTACGGTACAGCCATATAATATAATAGTATTCTGCAATAAGGAATGGATGGATCAACCTAAAAAAAATTGAAAAATAAAAAGAACAAGGCACCACAATTCATATTATATGCCTCTATTTTTGTTCAGAAAAGGCAAATCCACACAGTCAGAAAATAGATTAGTGTTTCCTGGGGAGTAGGACAAGGGTTGGGGGCACAGGCAGGGTCAGTGGCAGGACTGACTGTGAATGCGTTATGGAGACTTTTTTTGGTGGGGTGACAGAATATTCCAGAACTAGATTACAGCAATAATTGCACAATTCTATAAATCTATTTAGCTCATATTTGAATCACATCCTTAAAGTGGGTGTCTTTCTTGGTGTATAAATAAAATCTCCACAAAGTTACTTTTAAAAAAGCCTTAAAACCCAAATTATCAGTAGCTGCACTAATTCCCAGAAAACGAGTTGATAAATCTATAGGTTTGCAGATACTCTCCAGCCACTGTGGTCATTTCCCATTTGTGAAAAAGTAGGCGGCAACAGTTACCATCCTCGATTATATAAATAGTACAACGGCTACTTCTTTAAAGCAGGTATGCACTGAAAAAACAACCAAAACAAAAACAAAAAACAAACAAAAACCCAAACCAAAAACCAGCCAACCAACCAACCTGGGTAACTATAATGATTGTTGTTAAAAAGGAACTAATTTTAAAGTGTCATATATAAGCTTTTCCCACATGACCAAGGCTATGCTTACAAAGCACAAAACCAACTGGTTCACACATGGGAAGCTCAGTCAGGCGACCATGGCCGCCTCAGTAACCTCCCCTAACTGTTCTGATTTTCAGGATGGGCTGATTTCTTTTTCCCTTCCACTGAATTGACCAAATTGACTGTGGAAATTGGTATCATGTCGACACGACTCATGTTGCCGCCCTAACTGCCTCCCACAGAAACTGGATCTTTACAAGGGCGGTAGCAATTAGGCATTCCAGAAGCTACATAAGCAGCGCGCGCTGTGGCTGCTAATCAAGGCGGAGCCGCCAGAGCTGACTGCGGCCCTCACAGGCCTCCCTGCCAGCTCCACCACACACACCTACGGGTCGCTCCCAACACCAGGATCAAAGTCTGCACAGGGACTAACAAGGTAACCTTCTGGTCAGAGGAGTTTTGGGGAAAACTGGCTCTGCAGACTGTATGCTTTTGTGGGAAAAGGAAAGCCACACAGACAGATGGTGACCTCTGCGGCAGCTGTTTGCCACAGGTGTTGGTGACAGCACTTGCTGCTCCCCTTTGACCTCCAAGGTGTGTTTACAAGGTTGGTCTTCCGGGGGTGAGCCTCACTGGGCTACCTTAAAAGTACTTCTTTTTACGTACGGATCTTGTGTGTGTGTGCACTGTGCAGGGGTGATTGACACAGGTCACAGGATAACCTGCACAAGCAGGCTCTTTCCTTCTGCTCTGTGGTTCCTGGGATCGAACTCAGGCCAGCAGGCCAGGTGGCACGCTCCTTTACCCATTGACTCACCCCACCAGCCTGCACGATCTAATTCCAAAGGAAACACTGGTCAGATGTAAAATGTGCCACACGGCTCTGTCGTGAGACCACGTGGGAAGCAGAACTAAACTTTTCTTTGATATCCTTCCTCCATGAAGCTGCTCTCCATTCACCAGGATCTAGGGGGCCCACTGAGCGGGTCTCCCTTCTCAGAACCCACAACTCCTGTGCCAGGGCTCTTCAGCAATATCCCTTTATTAAGTTTGTCTTCTGAAAAGACACCATTTGCATTCTTTCTCGTGGACGGCGCTGTCATGAGTGAGAACAGCAGGTACCATTAAATACAGTGTGTGGTGACGCAGCACCGTCATCTGCACACAACAGGGATGTACTTAGAGAACCACGCTGCAACAGCGAGTCCCTCTAAACACTCCATCGCAGAGCAAAGGGTGGTCATTCAAGCATTCTTGCAAAGGCCCTAAATAAAATTAAGCAGCATAATTAGCTATCGTAGTGGCAGCTACTGTCTGGAGTCTCATGATTCAGCTTGGAGGAGATACAATATATGGCTTTCTCTCCTTCATGATCAAGAAGAGGCTTTTGAAAGGTTAATATTAAGGACACACAGGCCGGGGCCTCTCAATTCCCCTTTCCTTCAAACTTTATTTATTACTGTTTTTCAGTGCTGGGGCTTGAACCCAGGGCCTTGTATAAGCAAGGAGGTGCTCTGCTATTGAGCTAGGTTGTTGTCCCTCTTCCCCTAATTCTTTCATAGTAAATAAAATTTTCTACCTGCCGTCTATACATATCCTCCACGTATGGGAACACTCCCTGGAAGAATGGACTTCTGGGAGTCTGAAGAGACTTTATTGCCCCCTCACCCTAGAAAGTGATGCTGAGTTTAAGATGCGGCTGAATGAGGATTCAGAATTATTAATGTTCCTTGGCAGGAGAGAAGGGTGAAGATCTGGAGTGTGGAGTAAACGATGTGGTCATGTGGACAATGACCAAGGTCGGGGCACTTGACACTTGCTGTGCGAGACCGGGCTAAGTCATCACCGCCATGTACTGTTTCATTTGCTCTCACTCTAACCCTCGGATAGGAACCAGGATTAGCTTCACTTGACAGATGAGGAAATCAAAGCTCAAATTAATGAAATTACTCTGTCATGTACCACAACTTGCCAACCCTTTGGCCTCAACAAGCTGCAACTTCCTTCGACACTTGAGCACATTAAGTGGCTGGGCTCTTGTACCCAGCTTTGCCATTACTAGTTGGGTAATTCTGAGAAATTAAGAAAGAAAGTGGTCTAGATGCTTTCCCGGAGTGTCTTCCCATTTCTAACAAGCTGGATTTCTCTCTAAGAAAACGTGTGGGAGAAAAGCCTGGAGAACATTCTAGCCACTCTTTCAACTTCTTGCTGCTCTTCTGGAGGAGCAGTGGCTGAACTACTAATAATGACCACGTGCTGCAGACACAGTGCTGTTACCTCAGGGGGGAAGAGGCTGACCCCGAGGCTGACCCCCAGACAGGCCATGAGGCGGATTAAAGGGCAGAACCAGAATGTGCCCTTCAGTGCCATTGTGTAACACCTGCATGAGATCGCTGACCATTACTGCTCCCCGGACAGTGAGCCTCCCTTGATGTCTATTTTCTCATTTAAAGATGGAGACTCAGACAGCCTTCCTCACAAGGTTACCATGAAGACTAAACAGAACTTTATCCACGAAAGCTCCATTACAGCAACCCCCAGAAGATAGGGAGTGACTGACAACCGTAATAACCCAGAGGAATTTACTCCTCCAGAAGCAAAAAGTGGGATTTGATTCCCAGTGCTGCCCATCTTCAGCATGGAGTCTGCTAATGTACAAGAGTGTGCATTTGACTGAATGTTCGCTGGCGCATCTCTCACCTCTTCACATTACTACAGACAACACAGGACCTTCCGCAGCTATAGGGGCTGACCTCACTGGGAAGACAGGGAAGAAACAACAGACGCACATACAGAAGAGGTGGGACCGGGAACCAGAAGCAGCACAGACACTCCACATTAATTTTGTACAGCTGATCAAGGAAGGTGGGTTTAAACTGAGCAAGGAGGCAGATTTAGTTAATCTTGGTAGGAACTCTCTATAGGGGCACAGTCTCAGGCTCTAAACATGCAGGAGAAGGAAGTTTTGGTTGATAGTTTCTGGTCAACCCTTTGAACACTCATACACAGACCAGAGGAAGGCCGCACTAGTTCCACAGGTCTGAGGCACTGGGGTCCTTGATATGGCTGTGCTCATGTCAACAATCAACATTCATTCAGGATGTCATTCACTCCTCACTCAGGATGACTTTAAAGTAAGCCCCACTACAGAAAAGTTCCAGGATAAAAACATCCCAGAAAATGACTGATTCATGACTAAAAAATAAGAACAGGCACACGGCCGCCCTCACGAGTCCACTGTGGCTGCCGTGCTCCACAGGTGGTCCTCTCCCTCTGATGAGCTCCGAAACGTCAGATTTATCTACAAGACAAAACTCAAAGGCAACTGTGCAACGGGTGCAGTGCCTCGTGATGGGTAGCTGAACAGGGGGTCCTGTGTGTCACCCATACATGCGTATATGTCTATATACATATACATACATACATATATATTTCTTGACATACATCTTTTTAAATGTTCTGCTGGGTAGTTTTATGTCAACTTGACATAAGCTTAAAGCATCTGAGAGGAAAGAACCTCAATTAAGAAAATGTCTCTATAAGATTAGGTCTCTGAGAAATTGTATCTATAAGATCAGGCTGTAGACAAGCTTGTAGGGCATTTTTTTTAAGTTAGTGATTGATGCGGAAGGCCCAGCCCATTGTGGGTGGTGTCATCCCTGGGCTGGTGGTCCTGGTTTCTGTAAGAAAACAGGCCAAGTATGCTACGTGTTGGCCAGTAAGCGGCACCTCTTCATGGCCTCTGCATCAGCTCCCGCCTCCAGGTTCCTGCCCTGTGTGAGTTCCTGTCCTGACAAGGATGGACTCCAATGTGGAAGGGTAAGCCAAGTAAACTTTTTCCTCCCCAAGTTGCCTTTGATCATGGTGTTATCACAGCAACGGTGACCCTAAGTTGTTTTTTGAGGTAACTGTAGATTCACATGTAGTTGCAAGAAACAAGAGAGATATGCTGCGCTGGCCGCTACACAGTTTCCCCTAAAGGTAGCATCTCGTAAAACTATAGGGTACAATATACCTTCCATGGAACTGAATTAATAGTACTCTCAAAAGCTGGGTGTGGTGACACACACCTTTTATCCTAGCACTCGGGAGGCAGAGGCAGGCAGATCGCTGAGTTTGAGGCCAGTCTGATCTACAAAGTGAGTCCAGGACGGCCAAGGCTACACAGAGAAACCCTGTCTCAACACCCCCCCCTCCAAAGTATCTTTCAAGCTGGAGAACATTTCCATCACAAGGGTTGTTATTCACTGTGCCCTCCGTAGCCAAACTAGCTTTTCTCAGTCCCTAAAAACTACTAATTACCTTCCATTTCTCTAACTTAGCATTTAAGATTGATATATAAAAACCGAACTATAGAGCACTGAAACTCTGTGACTGCCTTTTTCACGGAATAATTCCCCACAGATCATTTAGTCTGTTGACGTCAGCAGTCCCCCTTTCCACCACTGAGCAGTACTCCATGGCATGAATGCACTAGGGCTCGTTTAGTCATGGCCCTGCCAAAGGACACCTGGGCTGCTTCCGGTTTGGGGTTAATGTGGACAAAGTGCTATGAACATGTGTGTACGAGTTCAGTGTGGACTTATGTCTTTATTTCTGGGTTATAAGGGCAGCTGTGTGCTTAGTTTTCTGGGAAATGTCAACAGTGGGCCTATCCCCTCTTTCACTGCTGCTAGCAACTGACCTAATTTCTCTAGCCTCACTGGCATTTGCAGCTGTCCCGCTGACTGTGGCCATCCCCACAGGTACGTTGCACTACCTCAGGTTGCTCTGGATCTGCATTCTCTACATTGACAACGAGGCAGCTGACCAGCTCCTGTATGTGATGATTTGCCGCCTGGGCATCCCCATATCCTTTGCCCAGTATCTAATCAAATTGATTTGTTCTTTCTGTTGAGTTTTGAAATATGGTCTTGCCACACTTTTTAAACAGAACACTTTTAAGTAACAATGTATAAAATTTCTTATCTTTTAAAAAACCATTATTATGCAAAATCCTGTGATCAACAATGGCAAACAGAATGAAGGCTTAATTTCTATAGTCAGAGCTGGAGAAAACCAAACGATTCACACTGTTCAACTGGTTGGTTTACCTCATTTAATTGGCCAGTCATCTTGTCTCATGAGTTACGATCCACTACAGCATTGGCACAGAATGAATGCTTCCATTTAAAGGAGTCAGGGTCTAACCATGGCTCTCACCACTAATGTTTGCTCAACACAAACATCCCTTGCTGATCCGCCTGACTGAGCAGCCCCAGCACTAGAAAGAAAGTGCGGGCACCCAGTTTCCCCATCATTACCCTCTGCAACATAAAACCAACTGGGGATGACTCCTTTAAATTGACTTGGATCGCTCAAATGCTAACCAGTCCTTGAAAACAAAAAAACAACCCAACAACCTGGTATTTCAGGAAGCAGAAATACGGCCGAGGCTACTTCTAAACACCCTGCAACCCTGAATGAAAGACCAGCTATCTAATCACTATAAGGAGGCTATTATGGAAGCTTTGTGCAACTACATTTCATCAAAAATCACTTAAAATCAAGCATGTTAATTTTCCATTGGTGGCAATGTCCTACCATTAAGGAATTGCTCTTGTGACTGTTGTTCTGTTTCCTATTTACTTTTACCACAAAGCCCAGCTTTACACACATTCAGACAGCTTTAACGCTCCAACTTTGCCATCAGATTTTCTTTTCAAGAAATTCAAAGATTTCACATGTCTTCTCCCTTCTCGTAGACACGGTAAGTGTGGAGAAGAATATATTTACAGTTTTTATCTCAGTCTGTGCCGATGTCATTTATGAAGAACTAGCAAGACTGTGACACAGGTCAGCACTTTCCTGACGCGTTCTCTCAGATGACCAGCCTTTGGTCCTCTGCACATTCTTTCCTGGCAGTTTCCTGTGAATCTACAATTACTTCCACCCCCAGCACAAGATGTCGTTACTTTTCATCCCAGTTATGACGTTCCTTACATGTCCTTCTTTATTAGGGCCAGCGAGATGGCTCAGGGAGCAAACGCGCTTGCGGCCACCCCATGATCAGCGTTTGACCTTTGGGAACCGAATGGTGGAACTGTTACACGCTCAAACACACACACAATAAATGTACTCAATTATTTTAATTAAAAAAAAAAAATCTCCTAGTGACACTACTTCATTTTCGGTGCAAGCACCCAGCCAACTGTTGTGTGTATTGTGAGCTCTGTTATGTGGCACAGCTTCGTATGTACCTATGCCCACTGGCATCTTCCTCAATAGCTCTCCCTTATTTTCTGAGGAACTTACTGAAGCCTTGGGGATCCTCTTTTATCTGCCTCCCCAACCGTGGCCCATGGTCTATCTTTTTTTTTTTTTTTTTAAAGGGCACCCAAACTCAGGCCCCCTTTTTTTTGTTTTCCTTGAAAAACAAAAACCCCAACTTCTTGTCTGGTTTCCTGAAGCATAGCTCCTCCACGTCCTCTCATGCTCTTATAGCCACCCTTCCTTCATCAACTAAGGCTTTCTACCCTTAGTTTCACCTTTTCCAGAATACTGCTTAAGTGGCGTCTGTCTCACTTCCTGTGACATTCCGAACTGCGCCATGTTGCTGCGATCATTTTACTGCTGGGTCACACCCCACTGTATGAATGCTCACAGTGTGCTTACCCATTTACCTGTTAAAAGACTGGTGGCTCATTTCCGATTTGTGTCTTTTATGAAGAAAGCCACTGCAGAAAGTTACTTACTAGTTTTGTGGGCACCTCCTTCCGGGCCATGCTGTCAGAAAATGCGCATGTGTAAGCGTGACCAACTCTATTCTTCCATAAGCCTTCGATCCAAAGCCATCTTCTCTGTGACCTCCACACAAGCAAGCTCCTGGGGCCTCTGCCGTGCTGGATCTACTGAACTGTTCTTTCGTCCTTTAGCTAACCCCTTTCTAGTGCATTCTGTATTTACTGTAGTGCCTGCTAATGCACACACCCACCCCTGCTAAAAATATGTTTCATGAGTGTAGAAATCCTGCGTTTCCCAAGTACCCACAATGACATCTGGAACACAGTTAAGAAATAAAGAGACTAACATTAGCTTAGACACCTAAGGCAGCTCCCTGGAGAAGTCTAGGTGTGGTCAGTTTTAGGAGAGTGACATCAGGGGAAATAAGATTTCTAGCATGTTTGCTAAAACAAAGAGTTGGTTTGTTTTTTTTCTTTGAGATCAGAAAAGATCGGGTCTATTCAGGGTGGTTTGGCCACAGACAAAGTTTCTTTCTTTACACAGAGACCTATCTGGGTAAAAACTGTTCTGCAAAGCTGCATTTTTTTAGACAGTCTTTCACCTTTTATAGCCCAGGCTAGCCTGAAACTCAGAATCTTCCTTCCCCAGCCTCTGAAGGCCTGGAGCTATAGGTCTGCAACCATGCCCAGCTTTCCTAGTGAGGAAGGCAAGAGACAGCACTCAGGTCTATACACAGAAAGTGTCCCGGCGTACAGGGGTCCAGCTTTATCTTCCCGTAAATTTCCACATCTCTATATGATGGCCCTGACTGGCGGCCTGCTTTCTTTTCTTACTCTGAGTTCTATTCTCATTATCCTTCCACTTCTTTTTATCCTCAGGGAAAGCGAGAGCAGTCACTGCCAGGGCACTCTCACGTTTCCCATAGCAATGGCATAGGTGTTAATCTTGTATTTATGTTTGATGTGGGTAATGATGGCTGTGACTGCAGCCTGGTTTATTAATATGCAGGGCTCTCACCTCATTAGTGGTGATGCATGTTTTGAAGTTAAGCTGCACTGTTTGCTGGAATGTCGGGTCTGGCCCAACACACGTTCTCACTGTTCACTTTCTCTGTTTTGACTCCCGGTCAGTGCTCACAGGCGCTCACTAATATCTGACAATGAAGACAGCTTGTCCACAGTAGTTAATCTTGGTAAGTGTTGCAAACACTTTAAATATGTACATCTTCTTGTGATGATGCCACATTTGCTTTAGCTTAGAAAAAGGACTTACGGGATGTTTTGACCCTGTAACACAAAGCACAATAAACTGTCTCCTTGGCTGAATTTGGATATGGAGTATTTTATTGATAGGACAGAGTGATTAATTCATAGTTATAACAAAAGTCTACCTTTAGGACTAACATTTGATCATTCATAAAGTCTTCTCATGTCTATCTTCTCAAATGCTGAAATGCTAAACAAGAGACAGCCGACTGACCAGAGCCCTCGACAGTCCAGCCTGGTAGCTGCAAGCATTTCCAGATGACATATGTGCTGTGGAGTTACCTAACAAGGACCAGACTAACAAGCACGGAGGGATAAATGCTCTGCTGTTGCTTCATCTTTAGACTCCTCTGCTCTTTCGTTCCCACTTAAACTGTGGAAAAGACTCTGGATTTTACCTATGCATTTTCTGTAGTAAAAGCCAGGACACCAAACCAAGCCCTTTACATGGGAGAAAAAGTCTGTCCTTTTGTATCAGATAACCAAACGTGTCTCCAGTTCTTTATTTTAAAAAAATGTGTGCTCTTGAGTATAAAGTAATGTCATTTTAATGATTTCCTGCTCTGTTTGGAGGGAGCAGCCTTAGAAAACGATGATCAGAGGAGAACACAGGTTCTTAGTACTTAGACCAACACAAAGAAGCAAAGCGTGGATCACTCATTAGTGTTTTTCCTCTTCTTTTCCTGGCTGTCTTTTCACACAGCCTCGACCATCCTCCCCCAGCCCCCATAAAAGGACCCAGCTTTGATTTGACAATGTGACACATATTCAGATGTATTCCCATCATCAGCCAGAGGAAGCAAAATGAGTCTGTGTGCATGTAAGAGGGAACTGCAGCAAGCGAGCACACAGTACAAGTGTATAAACAACCACATTACCTACTTAATTGCCTTAGCTGAACTTAAAAGCTCTGATCTTTAATTGCTTGATTGAACTCATCTAAAAAGCTACAATTTTTTAATCAAGGAGAAAATTAAATAGCTTTTGGTAAATAAAAAGGCATCTTTAATCTTATTTTTATGAAATCCAAGTTATTAAATACGGACAAAACCTACTCAATTTAGGCTAAGTTTCTCATTACAAAAGTCTTGAGGGACCCAGCTTCTTTCACTCTGAATTCAGGAGGTAAAAGCCTCTGTGAGTAGCTATGAACTCTAAGGCCAAACATGTAAATCTATTAAGTGAGGTGTATTACCACAGCACACTTCTTCTGAGAGCTGAGTGCCAGAAATACATACTCACTTACACTATAATCCTGTCACCTTCCAACCCAGGCAGATGCGATGCACAGTCCTTCCTGATTTGTACTTAAAGGTAAAGTCCCTGGAGAGGCTTATGGCAAGCCCTCTGCACTGTTCTCACAGACACTTCCCACAGCAAGATTTTAGAGCAGGCTTACTCCAGGTGGTGAGTGGACCAGAAAGACTGAAGAAAGACTCAGGATTCTCTTTGGAAACCTCTGGATAGTTCAGCCACGTCACCACAACCCTCCCCTACCACAAACCAAAAGTATTTTCTGAGCCCAAGCTCTAAACAGCAAGGGAAGAAGGTACACTGGTCCCCAGAGGCTCTGGTCATCTGTGCACGCCTACATGACCACAGAACTGTCCTGGCAAATGGACCCTAGGCTTTATCTTCAGATGCCAAAAAATTTGTCTGTGAAACATATCTAATGACATATCATTTCAACAAACAAACAAACAAAAATCTGGTTATTTCTCACAGAGTGAGACTAACCCCAAATAATTTAGAAACAGGAGTTCTGGAGGTACAGCACCTTGTCACTTTTTAAAGAAGAAAAAAGAATGTTTTGGAGTAACTCAGGCACACTTCCCTGCCCACCAGAGTTCTAAGAAGAGCGGCCACATTTTCCATAGAGAGTTATGGCCGAGACAATTCGACGGTCCAGAATTATCAGAACAGTCCTAAGTTTCCATTGGTAACAACACTCCCATCTACAGAGCACGGTGCTTTAATGACGGCTCTGCTCCTGAGCACTCATTCCCTCAGAGCCCATGCCAAACATACAGCACATGTGCCAGCTACTGGCACTGGCTTCATGGGTGGTGCACAGAGGCGGAAGTGCATGGAAGACAGAGCAGCTCTGCCAACCACATTAAAATGTCCCCTTTCTTCCACTCACCAGATGTTCACATACTGATACACATGGAAGTAATACTCACCCGGCCTGGGTCACTCTCCCTGCCACCACTCTGGTACCATTTACTCAATGGCTTTAAAGGGGGGAGGGATAAAGTCGGGGGTGAGGCTGATGATTACATTTAGTCTGTAGGAGTGCCTTAAAAAAACTGAATATTCTGCTCTTCCAAATGCAGAGTTTCTCCTTCAAAAGGATGAAGGATGTTTGGGACTATTGAGAATGCCTATGAAGACCACAGGCCATGGTGCTGGGTAGGGACAAGGTGAGTCTTAAGAAAAAAATTCCAAAAATTGGAAACCAAAATGAAATTTTAAAAACGCTTTAGTCACATCTCCTTGTCCACTGCTCCAACCCCCAAATGCACACAAAGTAGGAGAAGCAGGAGCACACAGATGTGCGTCTGCCTTTGTTACCATCTCTTTCAGACATTTTGACAACATTAAACAAGCGAGAGCAGACTCCTCCTTTAACAGGCACGCTACCAGAGCTTTCTCTTCCCTGTTGGCAGAACACGTGACCATTCTGAGTCTTTAATTAGTTCCTTGTTTAACAAGGGACAGGGAGCGGCCTCAGAAAGACACCTGAAGTACTGGAAGGGGAGAGTTACACCTGCAGGAAAATAACACAGTACAAGATATGCCTTGCAAGCTCTAAAAACGTGATTCACAAAAAATATAGTTACCTACTTTGTACTGAAAAAAGCAGAAGACATGGAAATAAGAGAGAGAAAATAAGAAAAGTAACGTTTACAATCAGTTTTTGATGGTCGTTATCAGCTGGCTGAAATAAAAGTCTTTTTTCCATACCATTTTTAAAGTTTATTTTCTTATTTATTTACTACATTCATAAATACTGATTAGAAATACTTGGCTCCCATTACCAAGAAATGTATTTTTTTTTCTACACAAATGAAAACAGGTTATTAAGGAATTACAATATAAAGACTGAAAATATGCAAATATGCCGGGCTCAGTGGTGCACACCTGTAATCCCAGCACTCAGGAGGCAGAGGCAGGCACAATTTTGTGAGTTGTTATTTTTTTCTTTTCCTTTCTTTCCTTTGTTTAAAAACCAATTTATTCACTTTGTATCAAAGTTGTAGACCCTCCCCCACCCCCCACCCCGGTCTCCTCCTGGTCCCACCCTCCTTCCCTCTTCCTCTACCATCCCCCTCCTCCAGTCCATGATAGGGGAGGTCCTCCTCTCCTACTGTCGGACCCTAGCCTATCAGTTCTCATCAGGACTGGCTGGACCCTCTTCTTCTGTGGGCTGGCTAGGTCCCCCACCAGGGAGAAGTGATCCAGGAGCAGGCAACTGAGTTCATGTCTGAGACTGCCTCTTCCCCCCTTACTAGAGAACCCACATGAAGAAATGCAGAGCCTCCCCCATCCCCCCACATTCATGTGTGTAACCCAGAACATACCTCTGTGTAAAATCTTTAAACTCCACAGATACGTAAGGCCTTTAACAACCTAGAATTGTGAAAGGTAAACAGTACAATTATGGACATTATAGAGGATGCTCCACAGTTAAACAAATCAACCACAATTTAAAGAAAAAAAAAAAAACCATTTTCAAGCTGCAAGTGCCTCTTGAACACCTCCCTGTCTGTGCAGGCTCCCAGGCACTGCAGAGTTCCACATCCTGTGTGGCCGGCTTCCTGCACTCAGAAGACTGGGTGTGTGCCACAGAACAACCTGGAAGGCCACACACTAAACCTCCAAAGGTATCACGGGCAGGTTAGGAGAGAGACAGAAGGGAGGGACAAAGACTTTTAAAACAATTTTTCAATATTTCTGAATAGTTTTTTAAAAAATGATTTTATTTGTTTCTATTTTATGTGTGTGTTTGTATGCATAGATGTATGTGCACCATGCGTGCGCTTAATGGTCATGGAAGCCAGAAGAGAAGGTCAGATCTCTAGAACTGAAGTTCCAGACAGTTGAGAGCTTCCCTGTGGACATTTTAAATTAGACCCAGGTCCTCCGCAAGAGCAACAGGGGCTTTCAACTGCTGAGCCATCTGAAGACAGCCCCTGGGTGTCATGCTATTTATGATGAAGGAAAAAATAATGACTTTTATCTTTGGGTACTGATGGAGAATAAGCCCAGGGCCTTGGCGTGTGCTCAGTAGGTGCTGTTCTAATGAACTATATCTCTAGAACAAGAATACTTAAAGAAACTGACTCAGAAAAGGAGTTGGGTAAAACAGAAATTGTCTTTCCAGCAGCAGCAGCAGCTGGGAGAGCCTGACCAAGATGCCAAGCCTTGAATGGTGAGTTTAACAGATGTGAAGAAGAGAAGCAAGTATGGACCCAGTTAAAGACACATTTCACCAGATGTGTCAAATTGTTCCCGAGAGGACTCCAGTCTAGGAAATCCTCATATGACTTTCAAAACTTTTCTGTTATGTTTAAAATCAGTTTTAAAAGGTTTGTAATTACTGTAGCAGTTTTTCCTGTTTGTTCTTTAATAAAATGGACCGAGATAACCGTAGAAAGCATGCTTGCTGTACAGAGCATGCAAGTGGAGGAAGTGGGGAAAATGGAGAAGTAGCACTGCAAGAATTCCACCTGGATTTTCCTCTTTAACTGCCAGAGTTAAGGAAAAGTGTTGAAATGAAAAGACCCTAACTATCCAGGCTGCAACTACTACCTTCGATATAAAAGTTTTCATCTGGAATTGCCATTGAGATCTTTCTGTCTTGAGCTGGGCATGTGGCTCACTGGTAAACAAACAATAAGCAAGTCTTCAAAATTTATACGAAACTGGTTGTTATATGAAATCTATGCTATTCACAGCACATGAATAGAAAGTTACCATTTCAAGGTTGACTATTCACAGTCAGATTTAAAAACAGTGAACAAAGCGCTGTTACTCAAAAATGTACTTAGACGTATTTAAAAGCACTTATTATGTCAGAAAATTTGGATACATCAAGGCTATATAATAAGAAAATCTACTTTGACGAGGCAGTTTTTGTACCTTAAACATGATTTTTAAAAAGGAGGGTTGGGGACTCTGTATGCAAAGATTTTGGCTGACTAATAGCAACTAAACACCAGAAATACAAAGTACAAACAGTAATTTCCAAATACAAGATCTAGAAAGGCCAATTCTGTCTATTATGCTGAAAGAGGCCAACCCATCTAACTGCTCTCAGAGAGCAGAAGGTACTCTGAGGACCAGCTGATACAATGAGCAATTCCATTCATTCCATGCTTATCTGTTGTTTGTTTGTTTCTCTGTGTAGCCTTGCCCATCCTGGTGTAAACTAAGCTGGCCTTGAACTTATAGAGATCTGCCTGCTTCCCTCCCAAATGCTGGGATCAAAGGACATGCTGTCACCCCTGCCCAGTGAGAACAGAAAACATTTTTATAGCAAGCAAATTCTTCTAGGTGTTGCAAATAATAAAACATAAGAAAAAAGAATATCAAAACATGAATAGTATGAACATGTTCAAACGCTATACCATACCCAAAAATACATATGTTATGATAATAAAATTAAAGTATGTATTTAAAATAAAAGTATAAATTATAATGATCGTTTTATTAATGGAAATAAGACAAAGTATTTAAGTGTTAATACAGACATGAGCAATGAAAACTTTGAATGCCTAACCCCCCCTCCCCCAGGATCAGCCTTGCTACTTGCTAGGCCACAGAGGAGGACTTTGTAGCCAGTCCTGAAGACACCTGATAAACCAGTATCAGATGAAAGGGGAGGAGGCTCTCCCTTATCAGTGGACTTGGAAAGGGGCAGGGAGGAAGATGAGGGTGGGAGGGTGGGATTGGGAGGGAAAGAGGGAGTGGGATATAGCAGGGATACAAAGTTAACAAACTGTAACTAATATTAAAAAAATTAAAAAAAAAAAAACCTGGCAAAAAACTACAAAAAAAACAAAAAACAAACAAACAAACAAAAAACCCTTTGAATGTGGGGGAAGGACACAATAGTTAGCAGAGAAGCAGTAAGCTCTTCAGTTCTGAGAAGCAGGGTTCAGCTTCCTGACTCCGACACTCAGCTGTGGATCAGAAGACTCCTCTGTCACTAACATTAGCACTAACATTAGCTCAACTCACAAGCAAAGGAATGATCAGAAAACACACAAACAAGATATAAGCCGATGTACACAGCCTGCAAGGTAGTAAAAGAAATACAAAACTGATTTAATATTTGATAAAATCATAAATTTGTTAGAGATTCATTCCCCCAACAGAGGACCTTTCCCTTGAATTCGTGTAAGCATCCATGTATAAAGGAGCAGGGCCCTGTCCTCTAATGGAGCCGGCTGGGCTGCCCCCGACCACACAACAAAGCCTTGACACTAACAGTACTTACACCTGCTGTCGATCATTCACTCCTTGACAAGTCAAGTGCACATCTTTTCAGGGACGACGTCAATCAACATTAACATTAGCACTCAAATACAGCACAGCATGCTGTACCGCTGCTGCTTCAGAAGTGAGGTGAAGAAATGTGTTGGGCCGCGGGGAAAGGCACTCTTTGTAAGAAACTAGATGCAGTGAACAGCAGGGTAGAAATATGCAGAGCTGGGAGGCTAAGATCAGGTAGTTTATATGGATTTCTTCAAGGGAACAAGATTCTCTCTCCATCTATCCTACATGAGAAAATTAGAGCCACATTTCACAGACGGTGACAGGGCTCATTCTCTGATGACCTTCACATCTGTGGACCTGCCCTGCATGCCAGATGACTAGAACCAGGAAAATTAGGTTCATCTTGGGCGAGAGATCCCTAAGAGACATAAGAAGATCTTCAGGGAGTATGGTGGCACATCCTAGAGTCCTGGGGGAAGGAGGCTTTCAGAGCAGCTGGACCGAGGGGTTCAAGACCACCATGGGGACAGCAAGCTACTGCTGGAGAAAAAGACCCTAAAGCAAATGTGTGTTTGCCTATGCTTCTCCACTATGCATTCTCCTGCACTGCTCTCCTCCACCCCCAACTCCGGTGTTTGTATGTGGTTTAATTAATTCCTTCTTCTTTTTTCCCCTCAGCTTCTCACAAAACAGAAAAAACAGTGGGTCTGGAAAGAGACCAGCCTGCACCTAGTACAGCACTGACTAGTTGGACAGTAACTAGTAATTGCACTGTTCTAACCCATTTTGCTTGGTAGTGACATGCTCAATCCCCTCCTCTCACAGCTGCTGGAAGCTCAGACAGTGTTCTCAATACATGAGTAGACCAGAGAGACTGGTACACACAGACCCATCTGATCCTGGTGCCGGACTGGACAGAGCCAAGGCTATTTGCATGTGCCTTCTTGGCCTGGCTGAGAAAGGAAAGACACTGATGTCATCCTTGGAATGGCTCAGGAGAAGTAACCACGGAAACTGGGAACAGAACAGGCTGTGTGCATGGCACTTCATAT
The DNA here is from genome assembly GCF_907164565.1 of Psammomys obesus. NCBI lineage: Eukaryota > Metazoa > Chordata > Mammalia > Rodentia > Muridae > Psammomys > Psammomys obesus. Next base: position 934,326 of record NW_026585691.1, read on the forward strand.
GGCCGAGGGACCACCCAGCAGGTGATAGCTACATTTGGACTGATAGGACCCTCTTGATGGAGATGCTGTCCCTGTGCCAGCGGGGTGTTTATTAGCTACAGAAAAGGATCATCTATGTTTGGAGCCTACGCAGACCACACACATACACACCTCACTTTAGAGGTGCTACACAAATGTAGAACACCAACAGAGTTTATGAAAACTGTAAGAAAAGCAAAGTTGTCAAAAGCCACCAAAGCTTTCATCACCAGGGCCTTAAAATGAGTGAGGAATGGGCCTTGTTTTATAAGAGACTGCCCCTGACTAAAAACTACATATGGGGTACATCAACCCGGCTTGGATTAGCACTCATTTTAATGCTTCTCCCAAATACAGCATTTTGCAAAATTTTCAAACACCCAAACAGCAATCCCTGTATTCAAAGCTGGATGTTTTCCTGCTGACTCTGTTCACGGTACAACGTTCCCATCCTGGTTGAATCAGAAAGCCCAGTGGCCTTGTTTGTGTTCTACAAGGGAGCGAAGCAAGATTGATGAGGCCTAAGAAGAGCACGCTTCTTCACTGAACAAGGCAGGTTTCTATTTTCAGGAGCTCAATAGAAGACAGAACACAGGACTTGTAGACTACCCTGCTTTCCAGCTGCTTTCCTTGCCTCTTCTTGCCCTTTATTATACGTGTTATTAAACTCCAGGGCCAAGAACTGCCAAAAGCCACAAAGCAAGCATTCCCCTCTGAGATTAGAAGAGGAAAGGAAACATTTTTATTTTCATCTCCAACACTGATTTTGGTACTCAAATTTCATTCTGAATAGTCTGCCTCCATGGGTAGATTAGAAGCTGCTTGCAGAGGCAGCATCACAAGGGAGAGTGCTCATCACCCTGGGCAGCTCACACTAGTAATTAGAAAGAAAAAAGGAAAGCTGTGAATTACAATGAACCAAGCCTGAGTAAGTGTCCAAGTTGGATTAAAGAATTTGGGTTGTCAGTTTGATGTATAATGGATGTGAAAATAAGCCATTTAATGAAATGGTACATGATATAATCACTTTGTTGTGCAGTAGAGCACTTAGTTTAACAGAGTGCCTTTACGTTGGCCACTGCTCACGATTACAGCGCCCCGCGACTCTTCTTAGACATGGGCAGCTCACATTATTCCAGATATCAAATCTGGGACTTGCAAAGTAATGCCAGTTTAGGGGAAATAATTTGTCTATTTATTACTGAGTACAGAAGATAGAAAAACTTTTTCATTGCAAACAGCACAGGATCCTAGAAATAGTCCCCAAAAGATAAAATGAAAACCAAGAACAGAAGACTGCAAAACCATAAGCAGTATTTTGTTCATAGACTGTTTCTCAAATTCAAAATTTTAAACTATTTTAAAACTTTATGTCTATAACTATAAGTGTTCCCTGTAACAGTTTTCTCTTTGATGAAATTAGGAACCCAGGTGCCACGGTCCCTGCGATTACAGAGGATTGACAAGCCAGACGGGCTCTGCTGGGGGCTAGCCCACAAAAAGAGGAAATGATGGGCAGTGAGAAGAACCTGACGGCCGGCTGAGACCAGAAGAAGACATATTTGAAGACACAGGAATAGGCGTGATGGAAAGGGTTAAATAATCAGAATTCTCTAACGCCAAAGCCAATATACTTACTGCTACTGCAATTCTTCCAAGGACGTGCTCTGGAATTTTCCTATATACATCCAAAGACCCCCCTGCAGAGACAAAGATAGTCTGTTACCACAAACAAAGCCACCAAGACAGCACACCTGACTCTGCTTTGTGTATGCCTTGTGAGAATATGGTTTCCATTTTCTTAGGTCATACTGGATATGGAGAGCAAAGTAGGTTTTTAGTTCTATCTTTGTGAATGACATAATTGTACTTCTAGAAGAGCATGGCCAGCTGCTTCTGTTTCGAAATCCACAGTCATTAAAAGCTAAGGAAAGTAGGCGGGGAGGCTAAGCACCTCCAGTCGGTGAGGAGATGGATGCAGACAAAACCGGGAAAATGAAGCCGACGGCCGCACCTGCAGGGCCTGTGTGCCACTGTTCCATGTGGAAACCTGGGCCCTGTCTTAGAATTTTCACACTTAGCAAACAAATGTGGGTAGGTATGAATTTCAAAATACATGCAAAGGCTAATAAAGCAGACACAGCAATGCCACATTTTCTACATGAAGTTAGTTACTTTTGACGTAAGGTAGCATGAAAAACAACTAATCAACTCGTGGCTTCCTGATAACTGAGAAAACCAGTGAAGTAAAAACAAGACAACAAAACATAATCTCTTCAAGTTCTAACTGCTTTATTTTAATTACATTTTACTTAGTTATTGTGTGTATGCATGGGAGGTTTACCCACCTGTGGAGGTCAGAGGTCAGCTTTTGAGAGCTTGTTTTTCCCTCGCACTGGGTGTCCCCAGGGACTGAACTAAGGTTGCTGGGCTTGGTTTGAAGGTGCCTTGGCTTGCAGAGCCATCTCACTGGTTCTCTAACTTATTCTTACTAAACTGTGACTCACTACTATACTGCTTACTTGTCAGCTTTAACTTTTGTTAAATCACCTTCGACATTTTCCAAAACTGAAAAACCGCTACACGTATTTGTTCTGTCCTCCTGTCCATGCTCATCTGAGGTAAATGTTGGCAAGGAAAAAGGCCGGCCCAGCAGAGGCCCTCAGAATCAGGCACCCGCCAAGTGGATGTGCTACTATGTGCCGTCCAGTCATTCCGGGTTTTCTGTCTGCAGGCTTTCTGTTTTGAGACAGGTTCTCACCATGTGGCTCAGGCTGGTCTCGAACTCACTCTACCGATCAGGCTGGCTTCACAACTCAGAGATAGATCTAGCTGCCTCTGCCTTCTGGTGCTGGGATAAAAAGTGAGCCACTATGCTTGGATAGTCATTCTTAGTTAAGCTAAAAATTGGCAGAGGATTTGGGTTTAATTCTTACCCACTTTCACTATCATTTCTATCCTATAGATCTAGCCAAAAAAAAAAAAAAAAAAAAAACCAAAAACCAAACAAACAAAAACAAAAACAAAAACCCAGTAACCCTCGGACTTCTCAAAGCAAAGGAAACGTAATCTGGCTGGCTATGACGCTCTCAAGCAGCGTCCAGGAAAGGACTGCGAATAGCTGCGGCAACAGCCTCGCTGCAGCTACTGCGTTCAGTGCACATTCCCACGGCAGCTGGCTTGAGGCCAGCCCACTGGGGACTATAAACCTAGGACTGCGGGTCCATGGGTGGCATTTATAAGTGCTCTAAGAATCCCACAAATTTAACTTACGTACCCTTCAGGGAACAAACATTTCACTCACTAACAGTATGAGAACTAGGTTAATGCATATACCCCCTTAAGAGTGAAACTGGGGTTTAGTCTTTCACTGATTTGAAGAGGGCACCCCGGATATTTGGGAAGAAACTTCCATTTTTCCTATCAAGGCTACAATGTCATGTTTATGTGACTACTGATGACTTTAAAAATGCCTAATGAGGTCTGCAGATGAAACACGTCATTCTTCTGAAATGCAGTTAAGGGTGTGCCCTGGGCAAATATACTCTTATGGTATGCTATGCTCCTTAAAGCTACTGTCCTGTTAAATGACACACGCATCACGGAGCTACGGCTTCCTATGCGCCCTGATGACAGCAGCTGTAGGGAAATGACCATTCCTTTAGGTAATTTCTGCTCTCAGCTCCCAGACTCTGAGCACAAGTAGACAGAGAATAACTAACTTTGTGCTGTGGCTCTCAATGCTACTGGGAAGACTGTGGGGGAGAAAAACATTTCTGCAATGAGCAGAAATATCCTTATTTACTAAAATATTTTTATTACAATTACAGAGGCAATAAAAGTGAAAACCTGGCAGAAAAATAGTTGTGGTCCCATTGATTTTTCAGGTGAATTGGCAGCTCCATGGATAAGCAAGCTCAAGATGAAAAAGCTTGCCTGTGGTATCCGGAAAACTGACGATAACAGCTTACTAGCCCAAGTCCTTAGAAAGCCAATGACCTCAACACCTGGAGGAACAAGCCCACCCACAGGAACCAGCAAGAAGTTCAAGGAGGGGATTTCCTTCTTTCTTCCTTTAAATTTATTATGTATACAGTGTTCTGTCTGCATGTACACCTGAAAGCAGAAGAGGGCACCAGATCTCATTACAGATGGTTGGGAGCTACCATGTGGTTGCTGGGAACTGAACTCTGGCCCTCTGGAAGAGCGGCCAGCGCTCTTAGCCTCTGAACCACCTCTCCAGCCCAAGGGGATTTATTTCTAGGTAGGCTACCGAGGTGGCTGTAAGTACCTACATGGACAGTGGTTTTACCAAGCTAAACTGAAAGCCAAAGGTGGCCTGACACTATTATTAATAAAATAAGCAAAAAGGAAATGTATCTGGAGGTAGTTCACTGGAGCTTGTATCCCAGTTCTCAGCTGCCCACATGGACAGGTCCTCACATAGCTGGCTCTGTGCCCTCAGAGGCACCCCAACCTTCCACCCCAACAGAAATGAATTCAGAGGTGAAAAAAATCATACTGCAGATCTACTAAGTCAAGAGAGCCTGGCAATTCCAAAGAGCACTCCCTCTCAGCAGGCTAAATGGAAACGGGTTTGGGTTAGTTCTCATTTGGTTTTGGTGACACTTCTGTTTCATATACCTCTCCAAAGGCAACTCTTTGGCTTAGCACACCATAAATATTAGTGCTAGAGGGACCATTAATGATGACTCCACCAACCTTACTTGGCCTTATTTGAAACTGAGTCCCATAAACATAAATGTGCCCACCATACTCAAAAGAGCAGAGTCCAGAGGAGCGGAGCCTCCGAACATCCCCACACCGAATTCCCTCTCCCGCATCATCACACGGCAGTGAAATTCACATGTGAACTTTAGGTCGGTCTTCCCTCTCTGCAATGTGATCGGCACACACTGACAGTTAAATGTTGCCTGAGATTTGCTATTCACGACTGTTTTTTGACTGGCCTGGGAATGGAACCTGGGATCTCAGACTCATGAGGCAAAGGCTCTTTCACTAAGCTCCAGCTCCTGGCCTTAGACTGGACATTTGGAAATGCATGTATCTGTGGCTCCAGCGTTTGAACTTTTAGCTCCTTATTCAAGCTCACAGCCTTCTCTGTGAGTGCCACTTTTTTGTCTTCCGTGGCCACATTCCCTCCTCCCCCACGGCCAATTATTGCCCTGCCTGCCGCCATGCACACAGTAAGCCAGGGGATGGCTGCTGTAGATCAGCAGAAACTGATGCACAGCACTGGAGAGTCGCAGTTCCTGCTGTAGATTAGGCCCGCCATCTTCACCTGAGCAGATCCAAAGGTCTCTGTTGCCATATTTCAAGATCTTAACTATGGGTAGTCTCTGCACATAGGATGACTGTAAATATGAAGTGAGGAGTGAGAAGCAGCAATACCATCGTGATAATCTTCACATTTGCCTTAAGTGACCACAGTCATCATTAATGTGAACAACACGAGCAAAACACTTGAATGCAAGGTCCATTTAAGTTTCTGCTAGTTGAAAATATAGAAGTCCTTTCCTTTTCTGCAATGTAGGCCTTTTTGGGGGAAACAATTTATTCCCGTGGTGATAACCGAAACATGTCTGTACTCTGTGATCTTCCACCTGGATGTTTCTGTATAGATTTTGTTTCGACCGAATATGAGAGTTGACCACAGTCTTTCCCTAAAACACTTCCCAATGCCTTCCTAAGAAATTCAGTCTCAGGCCTAAACTCCTTGCTAGAGGTTCCGAGGTGCACATCTCTTGCTTGGTCTATGCCCTGATCACACATGCCTCCTGGGCAGCCTCTGGTCCTTTCAACATCATTCTCCAGTCACCATAGTGGTCTTGGGTCCAACTGGGAGCACGAACACCTGCTCTTCTCTCTGCCTCTAAGATTATCCCAGTGGTCCTCCTTGACTGCTCACCAAGGTCTCTGCTCACTGCCACTCTGTCTCCGGTGCCCTGCACCTGCTTTATTAGCCCACCTATCCTGCTCTGTGCTCTCACTGGTGTATCCCTCCCTGAGAATGTCCCATATGTCTGCAGAATATACCCCATGAGGACAAGAGTACTCCATAACATTTGCCCTGTGAGGACAAGGGTTACTCCAGAACACATGCCCCTGGAGGAGAAAGGTTACTCTGGAGCATGTGCTTGGTGAGGACATGGATTATTCTAGAACATGTACCCTGTAAGCAAAGGGTTACTCTAGAGCATGTATCCTGCTAGGACAAGGGTACTCTAGAACATTTACCCCTGGAGGAGATGGGTTACTCTAGAATACATATTCCTTGGGGAAAAGGGCTAAGTGTTGGCCACTGTGGTGTCCTCAGCTTTAAAGCAGTATCTGAAAAAAAAAAAAAGTGTTCAGGAAATACTGCAAATTGATCACAGTGTGAGTTAAAAATAAACCAATCAGAGAGGAATTGTGAAGAAACTGGACTACACAGGAGGGAGGAGACGGGAGCTGGAGGGCAATACAGAGAACCTGTATGTGTTTCGATATTGTGTGTTTTGTTGTCTATGAGCAGAGACTGTGCACTGAGCTGCAAGTCACCATGTCTGTGTGACTAAGAAAACCACGTTTAAAGACCTAAAGATCACTCCCCTAAAACAGGCTATTAATACACCTAGAAATTACATGGAAGACACAGGAACTTCTGAGGTTAAAGGTACAGTAGCTGAAAGACACAGGACCAACAGCAGAAGAAGGCAGAAGAAAGATGCAATCACGGGCAAGTGCCTCTCTTTGCTGAGCCATGTTGGTCACTTGTGAGTCATGCTGTACTGTGGGCCTGTGCTAGTCAGTTGTCTTGGGCTTCTGTAGTAGTACAAGACTTGCTAGGCCCTGTGGTAACTGTTTAATTCGTGAAGAAGTGTCAAGCTGTTCTAGTCTAATTACACCACTTCAGATTCACACCAACATTGTCTGAGGATTCCAATTTCTCCGTGCCTTTGCCGACACTTACCATTATGTGGTTGATTTTTGTGTGTGTCTGTGTGTACTTGGTTCTGATTTAGGTTTTCCTAACAATCACTGTTGTTGAATGTCTTTTCATGTGGCTGTTGACCATTGTACATCTTCCTTTGAGAAATACATACCCAAATCTATTATTTGTTTCTAAAATGAGTGACTTGTTTTTATTGTTGAGTTATAATATTTCTTTAGTAATTACAGAAACTGCAAATGATTTGCAATTACTGACAGAGTAGACAGGCTAGAACAGCTCGACAATTTTCAAAAATTAAGAGTTGCCACAGAATATGGCAACTTCACTGCCATTAAGCCAATGAGCTGCATTTGACCCCTGGAACCCACAAGGTGGGAGAAGAGGGTGAGCTCCCATAAGCTGTCCTTTGACCTCCACAGGCAGTAGCACAGATGCGTACCTGCGTGGGCTTGCATTCACACACACAGACACACAATAAAAATAAATATATTTTTAGATGTAAAACCAAGAAATGGAAATATCCCAAGTGACCATCAACTAAAACAAAACAAGCAAATGCTGTATAACACTATACCGTGATGAAAGGGGATGACAGCCTACTACTGCTGCAGTCATGGATGAACTTGGACATAGCACACTAAGCAAGAGACACCAGGCACAAAGTGTAGAGCATAGGACTCCACCGACATGCAGTGTGCAGTAGCCAAATGGGCTCATCCACAGGCCAGGAGGAGACCCGTGACTGCTGGGGATAGAGGGAGGGGAAGGAGATAAGTAGCTTAAGTTAGCTGGGAGTTTCTCTTTAGATGGTTTTGAAATCAAACGGCAACTGTGTTTCAAAAAGGTGAATGTTATAGTTTCTGAGTTCTGCCTTAATAAAAAGTATCTGAATGTAACTGAAAAACTATGCAGATCTCAAATAATGAAAGTTCAAGAATGACCTGTACTTGGATTTCAAATCCATGCTTTCTAATCGGTATCCTGCACCACCTGTGTGGTTATATAATTCGGCATCATCCCAAGGGTACTCAAAAGGTATGTGGTGTGTTTGTGAATACACCTGTGTGTGTTTGTGGTGTGTGTGTATGTGTGTGTACTTGTGTGTATTTGTGGTACGCATGTATGTGTGGGGCATGTGTGCGTGTGTGGTGTATGTATGTGTGGTGTGTGTGGAGTGTGTGTGTGGTGTGTATGTTTATGTATGCAGTGTGTACATCCGTGCATGTGTGGTGTATGTGCATGCAGGTGTATGTATGGTGTCTAAACCTGAAAGAGCAAAAAGCGCATGCATTTATGTGTGTGTGGCAGATGCATGGTGTGTGTATGGATGTGCAGTGTGTGTATGTGTGGTAAATGTGGTGTGTATATGTGGTAGGTATGTATGTAGTGTGTATACGTGTGCTATGTGGGATATTTGTGGTCTGAATGGTATATGTGTAATTTGTGTATTTAAGTGTAGTGTGTGTGTGTGTGTGGTGTGTGTGTGTGTATGAATATGTATGGCGGTATATTTGTGGTATGTGTATGGTATGTATGTGTGTGTGTTTATGTCTGGTATGTTTGCATGTACCTAAAAATGCAGAAAGGCACATATGCTGCATTTAATGGAGGCTAGATACTGAAAACTGACCTTGTAAAAGGTGAAAATTTGTCCAGAGTTAAAATGAATAGCCAAGAGTAATGGCAACATTCCAGTGACAGGATTCTAGAAGTCTGTGTCCTGTCACAGTGTTCAGATCAAGGAAGAGTGACTGGCAGTGATGACTGGGATGCAGGGGAGGAGAGGACTCGACTCCAAACTCATCTCGGCTAAACAGCTGTGTTGAAAACAATTTCTTGTCTAGCAATTAAGAACCTATTTCTTTCTGAAAGACACAGGACGTTGGGTTAATAGATTTCCTTAGAAGAAAGTCTGTCTTGGCGATGAAACATTAAAAGAACAGAACATCTGTCTCTAGCAAAGGCAGACTGCACAGAGGCAGCAGGCACCATGCGCCGAGTGGACCCGCGGGCCGTTGTCCTGTTTAAATTTTTAGCAAAAGGAAATCAACTAGCATTCTTGAAATTACAACCCAGCTACAAATATTTAATACCAGGAGCCTTAATGGCAAGAGAATTGCTAGGGTAAAAAAGGCAATAATTGACACATATCAATCATCCTAAGTTCTACCTGAATCTATATTAAAACTAAGTTTAAGGCAATTGATTTCAAGAATCATCTTTACTGTAGTTTAAAGGGAAGAACTCACCGTCCATGAATTCTGTACAAATTGAAATCCTGTTTTCTACAAAAAATGCCCCGTAAAATCCTATGATATATGATGAGTCACACTGTAACAAAAATGAGACAAAAGTAGTTTAACATCTGGAAGCTAATACCACATGCACGTTTATATATTAAAGTGACCAGGAAAAGCATTACCTTATAAAGAATCTCCAGCTCAGACATGATCTGCTTCTGAAGCTCCAGCGTAATGTCTAACAGAATAACCTGAAGTCAAACACACAGCAGGGTAAACATGTTTGTCTACCTTCAAGTTTCACAGCATGTGAAATACAAGAGCTAGAGAAATATTCAGTGCCCCACAGACCCCTGCACCAAAAAAACTGTCTCAGGACCTAAGCCTTTGCCCTGGAGGAGGCGGTACAAAAGTGATTGATGGGATCCTGGAAGAAGCCAGGTCTCCGAGGTCAGCATTAATGGCTTTAAAAGTCAGTTAAGTTATAACACTCAATTTATGTGCCCTATTTTAGCCACACTGGCTATTTTCAGAAGATCATTAAAAGCAAAGAGCCCTGTGAGCCAGACACTCTAAGATAAGCAGAGGGGATGGTAAATAAAATAACATTTTTAAATGGGATTTTTAGAAATAAAAGAAACAGGGGTTTAAAAACCCTGTCACCCTACTTCCTCCCATGTGGGTAATGTTTCTTTACAAATGCTGACAGACTTGAGGCCGAGAAGGTGCTAAAGCCACCTGACTCTCCAGGCTTGCCAGGACCTCCTGGTGTGCTGTGTTTTGTTTGTTTTTATTGTTTGTTTTTGTTTTTGTTTTGTTTTGTTTTCCTTAAGTATCTGCTACTGAGGTGGATTTTATAACACAGAAATGTCCAAGTGTATGTACATAATGTCCCTGCCTAGGACATGCTCTAGTTTAATTCAAAGACTTTTCTCTTTCCTTAGGCAGGTGTGTGCTCTGGGGATGGAACATAAGCCTTCTCACAAATGCTGGTCAAGTAGGCTACTGAAGAGTCACAACCCCAGCTCAATCACCAAGCACTTTAGTGAAAACATTTTAAAAATGTTGCTTCTTAAAAAATTATTCTTAAAGGCAGAATTTTTAAGAATTGTGGCAGAATTTGATTCAAAACATTTCTATGTAAAAACTTTTAACCTTCACGATTTCTGTAACAGTGCCATTTTACACCTAACAGCACTGAAATACACTTTGAATCACAAACGAAGAATACACTAAATAAAGTTAGGAATTATGTAAGCCGCAAGTAAAGAGAATGACTATTCTAATCTGTATGTTCTTGAAGCTGGTACCCAGTTAACTAGAAGAAAGGATGGTGGGAGGCACTGCACTGAGCTAGCCAACCCTTGGGAATTAACTCCAGCCTACTGAGACCTCACCTGAGTTCCATCACCTGAGGAAGCTGCAGCTCCAAGCCACCAGCTCACCCCTATGCTCACTCCTCCTACACAGTCCCTCCTGCCCCACCCATGACACCTTAAGAGTGTTTCCTCTCTCCACTCCACAGTCACTGATTACAAAAGCTGGTTTGACCTTTCAGACCCAGCTTGAACGCCTAGCCACCTCCAGACACCCACCTCAAAACCCTTCATGAGAATTCTTGTCTGGCCTGACCCTTATTCATCTTTACCACAACTGGCTTTAATGCCCCAGGAGACTCCTAAAAACTATGGATGAGCAGTGTTCCAAGCTTCAAGGGCAAGGTGGGCTCCACGTGGACGTTATTCCTTGGCACCCAGCACAAGGCCGCACTACAGCACCCAGTCACTGGGATGGACCTTAATTAAAGGGCTCCTGACAGACAGACCTCCAGATGTGCTGTTATTAGACACGAGGGAAATGGATCATGTGATGTCTGCCACTAAACCAAAAACACAAACACCAAAACAAACTGAAGTGCCACTTTGACCAAGACTGGATTGTGACTGCTGAATTTGTGAAGCTAATCCACTGGTCTCTAATCGGTTGGATCTCTCTTGAGACGTGCTGTAATCCAGAGAATGGAGAATCCATAACCCCAGAAGAGCAAATCGGGTCATTTCTGCTAATCTAAGAGGGGAAGGCCAAGCCATAGCACCATAGCATGCGCATGCGCTGTTTTTCGGTTGGTGAACGGTTAACTCCCTTCCCCTGGGCATTATTGCCAGTGAGCTTCAAAACTGCTAAAAATAAACCAGACCAATCCTTCCTCTGAAGGCAAGAGAGAAAATCACAGTGAATATGGATTTTTCCCTTTGAAGTCTGAGGACAGTGTGGACTGCCTAAGTCTTCGATGCTCAGGCTGAGGCAGTGCTTCTGACTAAAGCGGAAGAGTTGGAAGCGGCTCCCAGAGGAAGGGTTTAGGTGGCAATGGAGTGCCTGCCTGCCTTCCTGCCTTCCTGCCTGCCCGCCTGCCTTCCCACTGCTCTCCTCCACCTCCAGGACACACAGGATGCGCTGTCAAGTTAAATACAAGCAGTCAAGTGACTGAATTATAATTTACTCTGTGCTCAATTTAAATTAGTGTGAGACTATTAAAATATACAGTATAAATACGGTAATTCATCACGAGCTGTCATGGATGACTTCATTTATTTGCTGGAGTGGCATGCGCTCCACTAAAGGCAAGGAGAACAAAATCACAGGTCAAATTAAGCCGCTATTCTGTTTTAATTCACTTATTTAATCTGTGGCAACATAATTGTCTTTTACAGTATGTACAACTCAGAAAGGAAATTTGGGAGGATTACAGCCAGGGTACAAATGATTAATCAAATGGTCCATTTAAATGCTGCTTTAAAAGCTGGAGAAATCCAAAGCACTCCGGAATGATAATCAACGCATGCTACACACACAGCTGAGAAATCCCGTTAGATGGATTCTTTTCCCAATCAGAAAACAAACAATCCTGGGAATCTGGTTAATTCCCCAAGCGTTCCTACTGTTAAGATTTCACAGGCGGCATTAATGGTAGAGAAAGGGCTAACAGTATCTGTGTTTGTTCTCTGCTCTACTTATCTGCAATGGTCTTGCAACACCAAACAAATGCAAGCTGGTTGGATGCATTTCAGCAAGTATGCCAGTGATCATCAGACAGATATTTCTAATGCGTGCTCAGCATAATTTTCTAAATGGGCTTAGTGAAGCAGAAAAATTTCTAAATTGCATGGAATAGAGAATTTTTTTAATTTTTCCTAAAATTTATCTTCCTTTTACAAATACCTGCAAAATTCTCTTGTCACATTTCAAGTCTGAGGAAGGAAATCCTGCAATGTGCTGACTATCTTTAAAAAGTAGGACTCAGTTAGGAATGCATAGAAATTGGAAATGCTATGAGGGGCTCTCATCTACCTGGTCACACAGACATTCAAAGTGTGGTCCAAATGACCACTCACGGGAAATGAAATCCCCCCCAGTTCTGTGCAGGCAGCAGAACCCTGCAGGTGAATCTATTCAGACAGGGCTGTGATTTGCTGCTCTGCATAGTCTCTCTGTGACACCAGGAAACTGGGGTCATTGAGAGGTTCGAGTGACATGGTTCAAGTCACACAAAAGTCAGGAGAGGGTCAGAAAAAGATCAAATGTGCCTCTAACTCTTAACCTTCCATTTCACCCTTTAGTATAACAAAGGAAGCTAAGAAATATTCTGGGGGCAAGTAAGGGTCCATACAAAGAGCACTGAGGGAGATTTTGTATGTTGTAAACCTGTTTTCAGAATGTTACTTCAAAAGATCAGTGAATGAATTAAACAACAAAACTGTACTCAATCAGTAAATTATGTGTTAAGACACTCACTGTGTGTGCTAGGCCCCATAGGTAAGGCAAGAAAATGGTCAGTTCTGTTCTCCACTTTCAAAGAGATTTTAATATGTCAGAGAAAATGGACATGATACTGATGGCCATGTGTAAGATGGCATCTGCTCACCTTTAGGAGATCCTAATATTGTTGAAGACATGCTTGAAGGCATTCTAATTAGAGAGGCGCACATGAATTAACTTGTTGAAATGAGAAAAAAACAAAACAAAAACCAACCCAGGTTCAGATGAGGTGACAAACTCAAATAAAACAGAACAAAACGCACAGAGACTAGGAAATGTAAGATCATGCTAGAAAAGCAGCAGTAGACTGCGGAAGCACTGTTGGCCCCAACTTCCTGAGTGTTCAATGTGTCTGGGTACGTTATGGTCGCTAGTGATTGCTAATCTAATGGGTCCAGAATCACTTAGGAGATAAACTTTTGTGTGTGTCTGTAAGGGTAGACTCGGTTCCCTGAGATGGGAAGACTCACCCTAAATGAGGGCTCCACAGGCTGGGGTCCTGGACCAAGCAAAAGTAACAAAAGAAGTAGAGTCCCAGTTTTCAGCTCTCTCCTTCCCCCAGATGCAGAGTGGTCCGCTGCCTCACTCCTGCTGCCACGATGGCTAGCCCCTCCAAACTGTGGAGTAAAATAAGTTCTCCCTACCTTTAATTGTTTTGTCAGGAGTTTTGGCTCAGCAGTGAGAAAGGTAACCAATATAGAAGGAAAAATGAGTCTTTTGAGAGGGGAACTATGTTTTGGGGAACTGAATCTAGGGCGGGGGGAGATCAGCAAAAGCAGGGAGTTACATCCCGGCCTCTGGGCTTTCTAGGTGTAGGACCATGGGCAAGCTGTTGAGCTGCATTGTTTCAGGTTCTGCACCTGCTGGATGAGAAGCAGGAATGGTGGCAAAAGTCTAGATTGAAGATAATATATGCAAAATATTTAGCAGCATGAATCACCAATAAGTTGCAACTTCTATTTACTGAGAGAACTATTCAGAAGCTGGCCAACAGTCTCACAATAAGCAAAAGCAGGCATCTGGATTACACTGGTGACAAGAAAGGAAAGGAAACAAAGCCTGGCAAACAAAATAAGCCAGTTTGCTGAGCCTCATGGTGCATGCCTTTAATGCCAGCACTAGTGAGGCAGAGACAGGCAGATCCCTGTGAATCTGAAGCCAGTCTGCATAGGAAGTTACAGACTAGCCAGGGATACATGATGACACCCTGTCTTAATAAACAACAACAACAAACAAAGCCCACAAGATACATACACACACACCAATAGCATAACAGCTCAAGTTGGTAATAAAAAGCATGCATATTTCACTGATTAAAGAGAGTCTTCCGGTCCCTGGACAGGGAAGGAAAGCAGGTGGAACTTACAGTCCCCTTAAGCTGAGAAGACAAGAGCCTGGGGCAGAAGAGGCCAAGACTGCCAGGGTCGGCTGGCAGAGCACCAAGCAGACAGCAGAGTGATGAGTGCGACCTGGAAGCAGGAAGTAACCCAGGCCAGAAGGAACCCTCACTCTGTGGCCTGTGCTTCCTCCACCAGGGTGGAATCAGGAGTCCTGCTTCAGCAGAATGGGGAAATTTGGGCTGATGGTTTGATTGGCCCTTTCTTTAAGCAAAGTTCAAAAGTAAGTCTTTAAAAAAATCAGATTGTTTTCAAGTCAGCAATACCTCAGAACAAACGTTAAGAATATTTATAGGAATGCAAAAATATCTAGCGACCTATGCTACAATATCCCATAAAAAAGAAAAACAACCTGGAGTGAGAAGAAAAGGAATCCACTGGAAGTAATCCAGAAATGAGGTGCATGACAGCTATAGGTCCATCAACTGGTTGGCTTGTCTGTCCTAGCTGGAGTTACTATGTTCTGACAAAATACCTTGACCAAAAGCAAACTGGAGAAGAAAGGGCTTCTTTGGCTTATGCCTCCACATCACCAGAGGAAAAAGGAACAGGAACTCAAGCAGATGAGGAACTTGGAGGCAGAACCTGATGTACATGCCATGGGAGCTGCTTACTGGCTTGCTCCATGTGGCTTGCTCAGCCTTCTTTCTTATAGGACTCAGGACCGTGAGCCCAGAGATCGCTCTACCTACAATGGGCTGGGCCTTCCCCCTTCAATCACTAACTAAGAAAACGCAATGCAGTCTTCCTACAGCCTTGAGAGTCCTGCTTTCAGATGACTTCTGCTTGTGTCATAAAACCATCCAGCACAGTTGCCATAATTATCCCATATACTCTAGAAGGTAGAAAAAAGGCTGGGCACATCAAATACCAACATGGAGAACATTCTTAAAGCAAAAAAGCCTACCTACACTTTCAGGGATAAAAAGAACACTGGAAACCACAGGGATAAAAACCACATTGGACAGGAGGAATAGCACATAAGACAATGAAGAGGAAGAGATCAGTGACAATTCAGGAACAGAAACTATTTCAAACTGAAAGAGGGGAAAGACAAGTGAAGTAAAGCCAACAGGCAGGCCAGGCGTATTCCCACAGAGGGAACATGATCCGAGGAAAGGGTAAAGTGCTTCAAGTTTGGTGAAAGCTAAGACCCCACATATTCAGGAATTTCAACAAACCTCAGCATAGTGAATATAAAAGAGCATCACAGCCAAGCCCAGCATAGCCATATACTGTAAACTGTAGCCATCACTTGTAACAAGAACTCTGAGATGGCCGACAGAGCAGCAATGAGCACCAAGGACAGCAAAGCCAACGCTGAAACCAGATCTTTAAAATTCTAAACAAAAACCAGACAATCTAGATCCCTGCAGCCAGTGATGATCATGGACTAACCTTAGGAAACTGTAAGCAAGCCCCCCACTTAAATACTTCCTTTGATAAGAGTTGCCTGGGTATGGTGTCTCTTAGAACACTGACTAGCACAGCTCCCACTGTAAGGATCTTACCCGAAACTAAAGATGGATGCTACAAACTCTACACAACCACTAAAAACAGTGGAGGGAGAGCAGGTAAACAATCAGGAAAAATGGAAAACAATGCACAGAATAAGAGCTATCAATCCAATCATAGCATAGCAAATGTAAATGGCTCCAACACCATCATTAAAAAATAGAGATCATCAGACTAGATTATAAGTAAGACCCAACTACATACTGTCTATGAGAAACTCATTTCTAATACAGTAACATACTAGGCTCAAAGTAAAAGGCTAACACTAGTAAAAAGCTCGCTGTTGTAGCTAGATTAATATCAACCATATGGATTTCATAACACAGACTGCAATGAACAAAACAGTCATTGCATAAAGATAAAGAGACCAAATCATCCAAATAATAAGAACCCTACTGAAACTAATAGCACATCCTCAACAATGATGACAGAGAGTGACAGAAATGTAAGAAAAATGAACCAGACCAAGGGCCGTCTGCTAGAGAGTTTAACACTCTTGTTTTGGTAACTGATAAAAAAATATAAAATCAAATCAGTTCAGATATGAAGATATGAAAACTAAGAGCCAATCTGATTGAACAAAGATTTACACAACACTTTTCATATTCTTTGGATTATACATTCTTTGTATGTGCACAGGGAAGTTTCACCAACAAAGACCATATCTGAACCAAATTAATTTAAAATAATTCCAATTACACAATATGTTCTTAGACCACACTGGAATTAAACTGAAGTCTGTAAATGAAAAATACTTGGAAATTTTCCAAATATTTGGGAGCTAAATAATAATTTGGGAGCTAAGAGTCAACACATCATTCTGTCTGTTCTGAAGAAACGGTACATTTTCTCCAGTCATAACCATTGTATTATCTACATGATTTTTGCTTTGTTTATCAAGATCAAGTCTATACACAAAAATCAATCACCATTTGCCTCAGTCTGCAGACAAGATACAGTTCCTGTTAGCAGCCCAGTTCAAAGGTTCAGCCTGAAGAATGGCTTATTTGCAAACTCCAGCTGTTCTCATACAGGGAAAATCTAGACAGCTATTTTGTAACACATATCCTTAAAAAAGTAACCTTCAATTTGTTCCAGAAACAGTTGCTGGTCCGTTGCCACACCTAGTTAAATAGCTGTGCTCATGAATCTTAATATTATTCTATGCTAAGTATAACTAATTATGGTAGAGTTATGACATTTTATATTGTATTTACAAGGCCAAAGGTTCTGGATCAGTTGTAGTGACACTCTCTCTCGGCATAACTAAACCAAGACATGACTGTTTTTAACTCTGTTCTGACATGAAAAGAACAAATAACTGAACAGACAGGAACACACTGCTCAGTTAGCAGGGGAGAGCTCAGGGGAGAAACGGAAGATGGTTCAAGGTGGGCTGAAAGGGGGGGGAAGACCCTGAGCTGTATCCAGTTAGTACTGACTCTAGGAACTCTCCTGACCGTTTCCCCTGTGTAATATGTGAGGGCAACTAGGACCTCAATGGTGTCTCCCAAGCTGTGCCTGTGTGGATGGAATCTGTTTGGAGTTTCAAAGAAGGTGTCTCGGGAGCGCGCTGCTGGAGCCCTCCCAGGGCTGCTGGCAAGCGCAGACCTCACTGTGCCACTACGACGCAAGTGCTGTGCGGGGTGAGGCAGGAAGGCCACCTTGGAACGCACTACAGTCCAGAAGACCTGAGCCTCAGTTTTAGTTTACCTCTAATAAGGGAGAAGTAACCATCACGCCAAATTCTTAATTTCCTTAAGCTATAAGACACTGAAATACAAACTGAAATGTTAGGGAAAGAAACCAATGTCTCACTGCGTACGCCATTAAAAAAGGCATCTTGGAGATGAACTTTGAGAGGCCGGGTGGACCACAGAGGGCTGAACAGCAGTCATTTGTACAAAAGCTGCACAGCATCTAGAGGATGTTACCTTTATAGATCAGGTGCACATCTTTTCAAATCTTAACCCTGCCTCTCCCAAATGACCTTGGCCAAGTCAGCCCCACAAGTACCACTTTCTTCAAATCTAAAAATGGGTAAGCATTACCTCATAGTTTTAAGGATTAAAGATAAATCTTTAAAACACGTAGCGCGAGAGCTGGCACACAGCAGCTTTTCAAAAACTAAAGCCTTCCATTGCTAAAGGCCCAGAGCCAGAGACGGGGCATGGCAAGCACTCAGTAGCTTACAGGCGGAAGCAGAGGGCGTATCTGTAAAGGCAGGTCACAGTCAGACTGCAAGAGCACCTGGCCGTGTGCCAACAAACACCCTACTGTTGTGTGGTTGTGTGCCCATGGCTTAAGCTGAGAGGGGAAAGGAGATCAGCGAGCACCAACACTTTCACGACACAAAGCTGAGGAGACGGCTCCGAAGGTAAGAGCACTTACTGCACAAATCCCCAACACCCTGAAAAATAACACATGTGGTCGCATGCTTCTATCCAACACGTGGGAGGAAGGACGAGGGTCAGCCCAGCTCCAGACTCAGTAAGACCATCTCAAGGGAATAAAGCAGAGAGCGATAGAACAGGGCACCCAGGATCTTCCTCTGAATTCCATGAGTACATATGCCACGTGAACCA
The DNA here is from genome assembly GCF_907164565.1 of Psammomys obesus. NCBI lineage: Eukaryota > Metazoa > Chordata > Mammalia > Rodentia > Muridae > Psammomys > Psammomys obesus. The sequence goes on from NW_026585691.1 coordinate 952,852, forward strand.
CATTCACATTCGCACACAGACTCATACACACAAATTTTCATGGAATATACCCACTTCTTACCTTTACAGCTAAAATTTTCCCACTTGGGACATGATATGCTCTATAGGAAGAAAAAGAAAAGAAAGTTACTTGATGTCACTAGGTAGCCTACAGAGTGGCTAGGGACACATTGTCAACCAAACCTAATAGCGTAACCTAAATTAGGAAATATCAACAAGATTGGGGTTGTAGCTTACTGGTAAAGTACTGACTTGCCCAGCATATGCAAAGCACAGGGTTATTAGATCCCCAGCACAAGAAAAAAAAAAAAAAGATAGAAGAAAGGAAGAACAAGCAAGCATTCATTCATATAGAGAAAGTCAGAGATTAAGGTTTGCAGAAATAAAATCATTTTCTTTGAAGACCTAATGCATATAAATAAAATGGGACTTTTTACATACATGCTGAGTCAACTTCACATTCTGACCATTATTGTAGGCACAAAACTGTTTTATATGAAAAATTTAAAACAAACTACAAAACACAAGCACACATTGTAATTGCAGACCCATAAAATCACCAAGAAATAAACTGTGAGGAAATACATCTGCTCCTTGGAAGATTTTACATATTCCCATCACATGGCTAGTGGCAGCAACAATGAATACCCTCAGGAATTTTATTCTCCTTGGTGCCTAGTCTCAAAGCACATTTACCAGGTCTCCAAACCGCTAGTTCCTAGAACAAAACAAAGTTTCTATTGTTTGAGCAAAAATATTTTTGTTTGGTTGATGGACCAAGTTTTTTTTTTTTTTTAAACAGCTTTATTTAGTTATAATTTATATGTTAAAATTTTCTTGTTTAAAGGGTATAATTCAAATACTTTTAGTAAATGTTTAGGATTGAGCAATCACAGACAAATGTGTGTACATATGTGTACTCGAGATAAGGTCTCACTACGTAGCCCTGGTGGGCCTGGAACCCAGGATGTAGACCAGGCTGGTCTCACACACAGCTGCTTCTGTCTCCTGAGTGCTGGGGTTAAAGCTGTACACCATAACACTAGTACCAACAAATGTTCTGATAGCAAATGTCTTATAGAAATGGTTTAGTTATGAGCCTACACACACGCATCTCCTGAAAGAATTCATCCTGGTTTTCCTACTGGAGTGGACAAAGGTCAAGCCAACCATGGATGGCCAGTCAGCTCTTGGTATGTTAATTAGTTATGCAGGGCTTCAGGAACAGTACCTTTAAAATAAAGGTAAAATTATAAAAATTAGGTGGTAAATTTTAAATTTACCAAATAATTATTTTACTTGTAAAACTGTCTAAAAAAATTTGAGGACTTGAGAGACAGCTTGTTGCTCTTGCAAAAACAAAACAAAACAAAAACCAGAGTTTGGTTTCCAGCACCCACATCTGGCAGCCCCAAATCATCTAGTTGCAGGAGACCTGATTCCTTCTTCTGGTCTGCAAGGTGCACCACATGCATACACGCTCTCGCTCTCTCTCTCTCTCTCTCTCTCTCTCTCTCTCTCCCCCTCCCTCCCTCTCTCTTTGCATCTCTCTCTTAAAAATAAATAAAAACTTTCAGGCTTTGTAGAAAAGAATACAACATTTTACAAATGGAGCCCATTTATTATACTGGTTTTTGGAAGAAATTATCATTTACTATCTCTGTAAATATCAGGCTTTTATAATGCAAAGCTGCATTCCAGGTCATAATCTGATTTTTGATATATTCAAACCTATACAGCACATTGGTATAGAAAGATTTATACTAATTACCCCCTTGGCTGAAGAAGTTGTTGGACTCTGCTCCTTTAAAATCTATGTGAAGAATTTAGATGCTCTTCCCATGTAAATATAAATAATTCAATGAGTAGGATTAAATAATAATACCATTTCTACTGATACAGCACAGATGTTTCCAACTTCAACTTTTTAAAACACTGAGGATTAGAACACTAGCCAAAGACTCAAGTATGAAGATGAATGACTGGAAGCTGCAGGAAGGGCAGGGCTGTAGTCTGAACAAGGAGCAATGCAGGACTGGTGAGCCCAGCTGTGGCGATGAAACACGACTAGCTGAGAGCCCAACATACATATACCTCACTGGGCAGTTTGGCAACTTAATTAGCTTGTCAGGAAAGCTGATCTCTCCCATTTCCAAGTGAATTAAAAGGGAGACTTGATGATTTAATTCTGACACATGTTAACTTGCCCATGCATGTTTGGGCTCCATTTCGAGCAATAGAGAAGCCTCGTGGCTTGGTTTACCTTCTGGTGACAGGGCCGATGTCACATTTAATCATTAGGGAGAAATGGATAACAAAGGCGATGCCAGGCATGAGGCAAGCCAACTCCCTCAACTCTGTGAACGGCATCCTACCTTGAGAAAGGGTTTGTTTACTTTCGGAGGATAGTGCATCTCAACTGTCTTGACCTTCCTCAGCACATTAACTGTAAAGTGATTAATGAAGTCTGAATGGAGGCTCTGCTTACACCAAAAGACAACTATATACCTCTGCAATGTTTTAATTAACAGCTAACGCTTCAAATTAGTTTGTTGTTGCCACAGTAATTACCTGTTCCAAAGAGCGAAGGGAGGGAGCGTTTGTCTGAGGGGTCTCTTAGCCTCCTCCCTGAGTGCTCCACTTTGCCTTTGGGGACTAGTCCCCTGTAACACAATACAGACACCTGGGGAGGGCAGAAGATAGAACAGCCTGGTGTACATGTTTGAGTAGGAGAAGCCTGTGAGGGATTTTTTTCTTAATTAGCTCATTTGAAGTGGGAACACCCACTTTTAATCTGGATCTTTTGAGGGAGGACACTCACCTTTAGTCTGGGCCACCTAAATTGTGCTGGCAACCTATATAAAGAGCGTACAAGAAGGATGCTGTTCTCCTTGTCTGCTTGCTCTCACTCTCACTAGCAAGTTCATTCCTTCACTGGCCCTAGAGCCTACTACTTCAGGATTCCAGCAAATACTGAAGATAGCTGACATGCAATCTCTGGACTGAACAACTACTGGATTCTTGGACTTTCCACTGGTAGATAATCATTGTTGGAGTAGCTGGATCATATCCTGTAAGCCATTCTAATAAATCCCCCCCCCCCACACACACCTACAACTATGTAAAAATCCCATACACATAATACGGGAAATATATTGAATATGACTATAAATTCATATATATTCATATATAGTCATTCTATCAGTTTTGTTGCTCTAGAGAACACTAATAACCTGGTTTTTCTTGGTTTGCTTGTTTTGTGGTACTAGTGAATCAAGCCCAAGTCCCCAAGCATGGCTAAGGCAAGCACTTCCGCACTGAGCAACATTTTCAGCCCTTCGATTTTCTGTCTTCCTCAGGAACAATCCAGGTACGGGAACAATGATGTGCCTGTCAACACTGAATGTCAGAGCAGACATTCCTGAACTAGAAAACTGTCCAGGCCAATCGCTTCAGCAGAACCTGGTAAAGGCCAGGCTTAGTAAGGGCCAAGCTCAGGAAAACCCAGGACTGTACGGACACAGTCTGTAAACACGGATGCAGAGGCTAGGACTGAGCGTGTAAAGTGCTTCATGTTGTTCTGTGTTGACCTTGTCTATCTCACCCATGAAGGCTATAAGCACAAACACCACTTGACAGTATTTGACAGTAACTTTTGCTAGGTGAGAACGAGTGTCCCAGTCTCCTTGAGTTAAGAGGAAAACATATGCTACCCTTGGGAGCAACCACATAGCTTCCTTTAATACATGATCTTAGAGCCGGGCACGCTGCTGTACACCTGGAATTCTAGCATTCAGGAAGCCAACAGAACATGAGTTTAAGGCCATCTTAGACTACACAGTAGTTTCAAAAAAGTATACTTGTATGTATATGTATATCTGTGTGAGTTTATATGGATGTGCATATCTGCATATATACGCATGTGCAAATATATGCATATATGTATACATACACATCCTTAGCAACTGTAACATTCAGAAGTGTTCTGTTCGTCAGATTTCAGCTGCTCCACAACAGTCCCACCACGCAGATGTCTCTTCACTGTGATCTACTCCTCGCTTTGTAGACCAGGCTGGCCTTGAACTCACAGTGATCCGCCTCCCTTTGCCTCCCTGAGTACTGGGTAACAGGCGTGCTCCCGGCTCATCACCTTTCATGGGAAGATTCTAAACACTGAATCCAAAGTCCTTATGAGGATCTCACGATCTATTTGTCTCGTGTGTCTCATTCTGCCAACTCTCTTATCCCTAGTTATCATCCTGTTGGACTAAACATACTCCTGCCTCAGGGCCTTTGTGCCTCTGCCTGAGGTCTGGACTGAGGCCTCTAAAGCTTATCTGGCATTCTCCACCACTTTCTACTGTTACTTCTTTGATGTTCTACAGCGGAACTATCCATTCTCTTCTCGCTTTATTCTTCATATAATTATGAACATCCCAGATACTAATTTACTGTCTATTGACTACTACTAGAAATGAAAATCCTGACAAAGAGTCTCTGGGGGTCACTACTGAATCTCCAGGGTCTGGGCAAGCCCCCTACCACTAAGCTACATTCCCAGCCCACTGCCGAAACTCCCAGGCACAGTTACATTTGCTGAATGAGGTTTTAAAAACTGTGTGTGAGAGCCCTTGCCTGCACGTGCATGCGTGCTTGCACGTGCATGCGTGCACGTGGTGCACGCAGTGCCTACAGAGGGTGCAGGCTCCTCTGAAACCACAGTTACAGACAGCTGCAAGCAGCCACTCGGTGCTGGGCTCTGACCCCAGTCCTCTGCCACAGCAGCCAGTACTCTTAACCACTGAGCCATTTCTCCAGTCCCTGAACTACCTGGACACTGAATGAATTGTGTTTTGTTTTTTTTATAAATATCTGCTAAATGACTGAATTTTCTCCATTGCTGTGGATCTGTTTTCCCCCCAAAGACAGTTTTGTTTATTTTTCTAGGACATTGTCCGTTTTGTCTGTCTAAAACCCAACTGCCATAACTATTGAGTCTTTCGTTTTAATATGATGATGACTGAGCCAGGATCTCTCCACACCGTCAATGGCCTGAATGTGCTATGTAGACCAGCTAACCCAAACCAGCAAAGATGCACCTGCCTCTGCCTCCCAATGCCAGCATGTGCACTGTTTCAAATCTCTGCTATGTAGAATTCTGTTTGCTTTTTCAATTATTTATGTCTAAGTTTGTTCTGTTTCTACAAGTTGCTTTTGGTTTTGTTGACTTGTTTCTTGAACTCTGACTCCATGAACTTGTGTTCTTTCATCTCTAGGGTGTAGTCTTGGCCCTGCTCTGTCAGGTCCTCAAATGTAGTAAGCAGTTGAACACCAGTGCTCAGGTGTTTTTTTTTTTTTTTTTTTTCCTAATGAAGCACATGAAACCCTGCATGACTTAGCTGCACCTCCTGAGTTTTCAGTTAGCATTTCTTTTTCTGTTCAATTATAAATGTCTTTATTATGAAGTATTATACCAATGATAAGTTATTTAGACATGCATTTTAACTCCCCAGTTTAACTTACTGCTGACATCTAAGCTAGCAAGCTGTATGCTAAAGAATGGACTGAGATTTGCTTTGTGCCCTAGTAATAATCAGGGGTTTTGTTTGTTTCTTGAATAAATGTTGTGTCCCTAAAAAAGATATATCTGTATATTTTCAATTTAACTGGTGTACATTTCCATACATAAGCATAAGAGCACATTCTGTCTAAGATGTTATGATCTCCTACATGAGGCTGGAGGGATGACTCAGTGGGTGAGCATTCCCTGTTCTTGCAGAGGACTTGGGTTTGGTTCTCAGCACCCACACTGGGTGTATCACAACCACGTGTTACTCCAGCTCCAGGGACTGACACCCTCTTCTAGCCTCCGCAGGCAACTGTACTCTGTGGTACATGTATTGACAAGGAGTCACACACAAACACATGAATAAAAAGAACTAAAAAACCTTTTGCATAGTAATTTTCTCTGGCTGATCAATTGTTGGTTGCTGAGAGGTATTTTTCCACTGTGTGGATTGATCAAAAAGTCCTGGTAATTATATAAGATTTTGCTTCATGTACTTTAAGGTTATATTATTAATTACATATATGTTTATGGTTGTGAAGTCAGTCTCCTTTTCTTATACCATAATACAGCAGTCCCTTCTTACCCCTAATAATTATTTTTGCCTTTAAGTTTGTCAAATATTAACACAGAAGCTTTTAAGAGAAATGTTTTTGTTGTTGCTACTATTGTTTTTGGCTGGTATCTTTTCCATCTTTTTATTTCAACTTTATTGTATCTTTGTGTTTTAGGAATTTCTTCTAAATGAATGTAAAATAGCAAATACCTATATAAAAAAAAATCTAACTAATCTATTAGGTGGCAATCTTTATTTGATTGATTATAGCTACTGGTACATTTGGAATTTATTCCCACCACTTTATTCATTTGTTTTATACCTTTCTCCTTCACTCTTTCTATTATATTGTTGTCACCTATCCTACTTTTATAATGAGAACGGACTTAACAAAATATAAAGTTAACTGTCCTCTACCCTTCTCCAAAGAATATAAAAAACATCTTAATGCCCATCACCCCTTCTTATCTCAATCCATCATTTTGTCCAAGGAGTGGAACAAGTTCAAAGGCCCAAGATGGAAAGATGTATGAAAGAAGAATGAACAACAGGCTTAAGTGAGAGGCGTGAGCCACAGAGGCAGCGGGATGCTGAGCTGTGTCGCGCCTCTTAGGGCGAGGTGAGGTCTCTGGCTTTATTCTCAATGACAGAAAATACAGACAGAAGCAGAAAACTAATATTTGAGAAAGCCCACTAGCTGCTGGATGGTGAATTTGAAACTGAGGGTGAGCTGAGAAATGTCCCCAACAAGGGTGAGAGGGACTTGAGCTGAGGGGCACAGAAGGTAAAGGTGAGAGGTGATCAGTTTCCTATCTCAAGTGGCGAAGGACATGAGAAGCTCACACCCAAGGGTCTTTTGGTAAGCTCGAAACTGAATGAATGCTGGTGCTATGTCTGTCCTCATGCCAAGGGCTTAGGAGGTGGGCAGAAGACATGTGACTGATCACAGAGGCAATACTTGGGGACCAATGAGAGTGATTCTACTGCTTGTTCTTTCAGACTTTAAAGATTAGATTAGAAGGTAAGTAATACGTGGACTCACCTTCATCTAAATCCTAATGAAAATCTATTTTAAGAATAACCACCACAGGCTGGAGAGATAGCTCAGTGGTTAAGAGCACTGCATGCTCTTTCTGAGGACCCAGGTTCAGTTCCCAGCACCTACGAAGCAGCTCCATTTTTAGGGAGTTTGATGCTGCTTTCTGGCCTCTTCAGACACCAGACATACATGTGGTACACAGATACAATATTCAGGCAAAACATTCATAAACATAAAATATTTAAAAAGAAAAAAATTCCCTAATAACCTTTAAGTGAGAAGAAAAGTTTGAGAACAAAATGTTAAAAAGTCCTACATCCGGTAGGACATAAGGGAGAAACAACCTGTGTTCACAGTCCCACATCTGGACTGCCACACAAGGGCAGTCACGCACGAGCCCAAGTGCATCTGTATCTTACTGTGTTTACTGAAATCATTTGTGCTTAGAATTTCACATTCTAGAAGAATCACAAAAATGTGAGTCATCCCATCTGACTCCTGCTTACAAAATAAATAGCCTAAGGCTGAACATGCATTTCCTAAAGCCCAGGCAGGCTTACACAATTAAAGCAGCCATCTGAGTTCTACAACACTTCTTGTGTGTTAATTTCTGAACATAATTCCAATAAAATTATTTTAATTCACGTGTGAAGAGGATTTCTTCTGGGGAGCATGCAGCTTCACTGGTGATTGTGACAGCAGAAGGAGTTTAAGGCAGAGAAGCTGACACACAACCTGTTGCAAACACTTCACACTCGAGCACGACTCACGTGATGCTATAAATGCTAATCAGTTGGCAAATACTCAGCAAAAATCAGCATGAAAACACCTCTGCATCTATTTCCCCTCCTGTCTTGGAGAGAGCCCTCAAGAGTACTCCCTTGTACAGACTGAGTCACAGCCACAGAAGGGGACACCGGGATGACTAACTGCCACTGCCCTGTGAGGGCTGCTTGTTTTGTAAACCAACAGTTCTGCTTCTCACACAGCATTCTGCAGAAGTTGGCAGAGTGGGTGAAAAGGATCACCCTGTGAATTATTTAGAGATTATCAATTGTTGGAAATTTCTCCAACCATGTAGGAAAGCCAAGGGAATCCCCTGGTCGTGGGACACTTTAGTAAGCAGAAGGTACTTATTTTGCTTCCTGCGTCTCAGAGGGCAGACCGTTAGAAGCTGGAAAGAGAAAAAGCTTATTTAAAAACAAAAACAAACAAGCAAAAAAGAAGGCCAGCCGCTGTGTTGGCGGGCTGGAGAAAGGTCCTCTCCAGAATCCTAACGCAGGCTCTTGGTTCCTCAGGCAGTGGTGTTGGCTGGCAGGCATCCTCAGTGCTTGCCTTCCTTTCCTCAGTCCTAGTGCTTCCCAGGACACACATCAGATCAGGGCTGAATGCCAGGAGGTAAAACCAAAGAGAAAACATCGGAGATTTGGGGCGGGGGGGGGGGGGGGGGGGGGGGAAGTGTTTCTGTTCATTTTATAATCTCATGCCAAAATCAAGGGGGTGGGGAGCGGAGGGAGGTCACAGAGGGCCAGGTATGAGGGAAAGTTAAAGAAAAAAAATTCTTTCTTCTCAGTCCTCAACCTCCCACCTGAACCCTCAGGACCCTCAAGACCGACACAGTGGAGAACCCCACATGGTGGAGAACCCCACGGGGAGGCCTGAGGGAGTAACGAGGGTGGTGGAGGCAGGGCCAGGGGCAGTTCTCTCCTCACTTGTAAACACGTAGATTCACAGAAAAAGGAAAAAAAAAAGGTTAATTGGAAGAAGATAAACCACTGCCTAAAAGGAGATTTAGAATTAGTTAATCATTGGCTTTATTAAGGCGACTCTTCATTCTTATTAGCACAGGAAGTTAAAAACTAGCCACATTCTGATTCAATTATTAAATGTACCCCCTTATCAAAACGTATGGAAGTCATTAAGCCACCATAAGGGAGAATCATTGCTTTCCATACTTACAGATGATATTTTTTAACTGCTGTTTAAATGGCACTCTATCTATCTTTCATCTCCTGTCTGTCTGTCTGTCTGTCTGTCTAAAGTACCTGTATTTCCACTCCGATGTGGTAGCACAACCTGCCTTGTACCCTGGAACCAGCTGGAGCTAACATAAGGAGTCACTGTGTCAAAAAAACCAAATACACAGCAAAGAAAAACAAAAGTTCCTGTGATTCCATTGAACTTTTTTTAAAAAAATGAATGGAAGTCTTTTTCTACAGAAGGTTTTTCCATTTCCAGTCACATTCCAATCTTTGGACTAGAAGAACAACTAAAGGAAAGGGGAGGAGGAAGCAGAAACCCAAGGTCTTCTTGGGACCGAGTGTGATTCAAACAGGGAATCTGTGTTCCAAAACTCTTAAGGAAGCCAATCGAAGGCCCTTTCTTACTGTACAGGTGATGTGCATGCGTGCCTGTGAGCAGCACACGGACAAAACCAAAAACTTCCTGCTATCTTGAGAATCGTTTTAAAATTATTTTATTTTAATTAATTCCTCTGGATGCCATCTTTGAATTTCAATGACATCTCCAGAAACCATCTTCAAAGTAGCTGTGGGATCAGCCAATGAAAATGCTGTTTTACTGCTTGATCCTTTTCTTTGGAAGGTGGGGATAATAGCCAGGCAGAGAATTGTAAAGAGTACTGTCACGCACTAAAATAGCCAGGGCCATTCACAGGGAGAAGAAAGTAAAATCAAACCATTTCAGGGAAATCCACATTGACAGTTGTTGCCTTCCATACCAGATAAACACACTAGCCAGGCTCTGGCTGTCAGAGTAGAAAATCCAAAGTAAACAGCATTGTAGAGAAAAGCTTCAAACCGTGGGCTATGCCAACCTTCCTTCTGCCTGAAAGCCCATCACAGAAGCTCGAGTACTGATGTAAAATGCTCTGCGGTTAAGCGACACCCCCAACTGTTTATGTACCAAACCAAACATGTTATTAGGTTACAGATACTAATCTGTATCTGTATACTGGTTGACACAGGCCTCATAAATCAACCTATTATAAGACATGAGGAACTTGGCTGAATGAAAAAGCTTCAGCCAGCGCAAGGCGAGAGCAGCCTCATGTTGGCCCCTCTCTGTTTCGCTGGGTGAGACGCCCCACTTCTCATACCTCCCTCGAAGTTAATGTGGTTAGACTTCCATACTTCTTCCGTAAGTTGAAGCAGCCTGCTTCCAGCCTTTAATACTTTCCACATTAACTAGAGTAATGTTTTTTAATACATGGCCTAAATACCTTTGAGATAGGGGAGCTCCCGTCACAGTGAACTCTCTATCAAAGGTTCTGAAGGAAGGCAATGAGCAAAACAGGGAGGCAAGAGACATCACACGCAGAAGGAGGAGGAAGTTGAGTGGCTGAGCACTGCCTGTGGAGAAAACTGGAACACTGGAAAGCTAACCAGCCAGGACCCTGGTCCCGGAAACGGCTTCAATACGTGTTCGTTCCTTGTGGAGTCTGCAGCAAGTCACTTCCCCCAAACTAGCCACAAAGATGGAAACCTCTCTCAGTGCTTAGCATTCAGCTGTGTATAGTTTCTATGTGTGTTACACATTATTAAATTTTATGCATTTATTATGTATGACAATTTCATACATGTATACAATGAAATGTAACCATATGTACTCCCATTACTCACCTTTAACCTTTGTCTTTTTTTTTTTTTAAGTAACCCACAAAGTCCAATTAAACTTGCTGCTCCTATGTGCTTGGGAGTAAGGCTAACCAGTGGAGCAAGGGAAGCCTAACAGTAAAAACATCCTCAAAAGAGAATGATCAACACTATTGCCAAAAGCTCCTCAGTAGGCCTGAGATCCCCTACCCTATGCCATTTATGCCAGAAGTTTTGCTGGCCTGATAGTGTGCTGGTAACCACAGCTGCTGTGAATTACGGACACAATGGCCCTGTCACACCGGGAAGCCAGCCCTTCCCGGCGCTCCTCCCACGCTCTGACACCCGTAAGCCTGCGAGGTGAGCTTAACACAGGGCTGAGCACTCGGTCTCTCATTCTCAGGACTGGTCAGTCATGCATCTCTCCAGCGGCTGCTACCCACTTGGAAAACAAGCGTCTCTGACCAATGCTGAGAGCAGCCAGGTCTGCTGGCACCGGGAGCTGAGGATGAGGAGCAGGAGGAGAAAGTCTGGCTAGGAAATATTTTATACAAAGAAGCTACTTGCTTTGCACAAAAACCTGTCAGGGAGGTGTCTTTGTATTGTACAGTCAAGGAGTCAAGGCCAGGTGAAGTTAATGGCAGCTTCAAATTTCTGTTTGATAAACACCCGGGTAGGAAGTGGATCTGGGCCCTCTGAAGCCAGACCAAGTCTTGTGTGAGAGTGAGCTGGCTGCTTCTAGAGCCTCTTTCCAACAGTCTTCCAGGCTCTCTGGATATGGTCAGCGCTGATTTTTAAAAAGCAATAGGAGAAATCGATCGAATGCCTCACTTTTCAGGGCTGCATTAACTTTTTCAGGCCACTGGGGTGCAATTTACTAAATTACCTCTTCTAGAACACTAAATAGTACCCTAGTGGGTCAAAGAGTAAATGCACCTCTGAAAAGTGAGCCATTTATTTCCTTCCCTGTAGTGCCAGATGTAATAAGTCCCTTATGACAGAAATATCAACCTGCTTCCATTAGAAACCCAGGACACTGTCCTTCTGTTACTAGATAAAGTAAGCGAGGGGCAGCTTCCCTCACAAACCCAGGACACTGTCCTTCTTATTCCAAAGCGAGTGAGAGGAAGCTTCAGAAGTGGGGATGGTGAGCGTCTCTCAGACGATCCTGCTCACCATGTTGTTGAAGAGTCGACATGGACTTCTGTGAAAATACTTGGCCATTCAGTGGAGACTTACTTTGAGACCGCAAAGAGTGAAAACTATTCAATCTGAGGTGTCGGAGGCAGAGACTCAGGCTATTTTTATGGCTCTGTCACGCCTACCGTGTCTTAAAACAGCCCTGGCATCTACTGACTTATACAGGAAGACATGTCACAGATGGCCTTTTGTCTGTATCAAACCATAGACTACCTCTTACCTACAAACAAAAGCACACCTCTAATCTCCAGAAGCCTGTGCATGTTTTGGCTTGCCCGGAACTGTTCTCAGACAGTCTCACACTCACGAGCTATCTTAACAAAGCACAAGTCTTAAGTTTTCAGCACTGTTAGCCCCTCACTCTTCTGGAAGATGGCGATGTGATGAAAACAAGACGTTTAATTTAAGAATCACCCAGCTTCTAATTAAACCGCCATAGGCAGCTGGTTGGATAAGTTTTAATCAGTTTCAATCACCTATTGATTGGTATACTGAAGCCTAAAAAATTAAAAGTAAAAGATGATTGGGGAATTGTCCCATCTCAGAACAACAGTAGAGGCCTCTGTAAATAACTCCTCTTTTAACCATCAGCTAAATGAACACTTCAATACCGCAGTACAAAGTCTTCTGCAAAATTACTTTAACTAACAAGCAGAAATTTATCAGCTTCAGCCAAAATCAATGCTGAAATCAATTTGAACAGTGGTTGTGTCTAAAGGGGCTCATTGGCAATTTGGGGAAATTACACCATGTAAATGCCTGTGCTTTAATTGAACAGTTCCATCAACTAGGCTGTGATTGCTGTCCATTCATTTATTTACTTTCACTGCAGCCACCGTTCTGCAAAGGAATGGCTTTTGTCAGGCTGCAGCAAGGCACTTTATCTTCATTTTGTGCGCTTTTGTGCATAACAGACTTTGTAGAATGGACACATCATGACCAGGTCAAAATAAACCAGGAGAGACTTGTTACTGCCCTGCACTGCCTTCAAACCAGCCAGAAGGAATAGGGTGTGTAAGCCCCCCAGCCCCAGCACTGGCTCTGGGCTGCTCCTTTGTGAGCACGGCATACTTTCTATTATATATCAGTGACTTCTAACAACACATAAATTGTGTAAGACTGTTCTCCTTGAAGAACTAGGTAACACTTTGCTCTACAGAGTCCTCAGAGATCAGTCAAGGCAAGGTCAGGGTCTCTAATCCATTTAAGACAGCATAGCATAACAAGGCCACACACATTTTCAAAGCCAGATATGTGGAAGGAGGCAAAGGAGGACGGATATGGCGGTGGTGGCAGGAGCAGGATAAGCAAACTGCCTTCTAAAGATCAGCAAACCCAAAACACTAACATGATTCCAGAAAAAAGACTAACTGCTCACCAAGTCACGACAATGAAAAACCACTCTAGAGAAAATTAGCAGGGAAATGACTAGGGCTCAGAGGTCAGCATCAACAGGTCTGACACTGGGTACAACTGTTCCTTCAAAGGCTCAGGTTCCGAGGTAGGAGGAAGGATGGAGACAGTGGCCAGTTGGCCATCAGTATGATACATGAGCCTGTGCAAAAAAATGACAACAACCAAGTGCAGTGGTAGCACCCGGAAAAGGCTGGCACAAACCTGTCAGCTGAAACACACTCTGCTTATCTGACGCCCCTAAAGCCGAACCGCAACCATTTTTAAGGAAAGGCACTGGGCAGCGCCTGAGACGTAAGACAGCCTGGGTCAGGAGCTGAGCTGCTCTGAACCTAAAGGGATCCATTCTCTCAGGCTGCAGTTTGTCTGCAGTCAAATGAGGAGGGTCGCCTTGCTGTGCTCAGCCATCTCCAACATCCTGGTGACACTCAACCTCTGGGCCCTGGCTGTACACGGGCAGACATGCTGCTCGTTGGCCCTTCAGTGCTCTGCAAACACTCACTAAGGACTATCTTTGTCTTTTTAAATGTAAAAGAGAGAAGAAATAACTAGTGAATACAAATTCAATTCCATGCACATGTCTGTAGTAGTCACCCTGAGACTGTTTTGTATGTATCGTTTTCAACCACAAAATAAAGTTTCATTTGTTATAGTTTTTGTTGCTGAAACAGCCTAAAAACATATCTTACTCATAGCTGTTAGCTAACTATTCCAAAAACTTAATTATAGTTTATAATCAAACCTTTACATTTACTCACTGAGTACCCTGGTCCTTTCTGCTGCTACCAGCAGCAGCTGGAACAGGACCAGGGTGTGTGAGGACCAGCATGTACGTAGTTTCCAAATACAACCAAGCTGGTTAAACTGCTATATTGATTGTGCCCGGAAGCAAGTTCTAATTTTGTCAGAACACTTTTCGTTTTGTTATGTGAATTCACAAAACAAAACCATGCACTGTGCTCTGAGTGTAACACCAAATATTTTGCTTTCATGCAATAAACTCTGGCAAGGAAAACTGGAAATTTTATGGTCAAGAGGATAGTATACTAAGTCATACTGAAGGCTGGAGAGATGGCTCAGAGGTCAAGAGCACTGGCTGTTCTCCTAGAGGCCCTGAGTCCAGTTCCCAGCAGCCACATGGTGGCTCCCAGCCATCTATACTGGGATGGCATGCAGGCAGAACACTGTACACATAATAAATAAATCTTAAAAAACGTCGTACTGAAAAGGAAATGGATGCTCAAACAAAGCTACTTTAAGCTTAACACTTACAACCTAGCCCCCTACTGCTACCTGCCCCACTCAGTAACCGTTCCTCCAATCCTATGTGAAGAGGCATAGCAGAGCCTGAATATGTTTCAATCCAGAGAGCCAAAAATGTAACAGGAATGTGGTCTCTACATCAAAATAGCCAACAACACAGCAAAGGGGGGAAAAAAGTAGCACAGAGTTATACACAATAAATGCCTTTTGGACTTTTCAGTGAATTATTTTCCAAAAAGGCAATTTAAGTAAATGCCCTAGACGCTGTGGTTTACAAATATTTACTTGTACAATATGCCAACAAAAAGACTACAATTTTCTAACATGTCAACGACTGCAAAATAGACTTAAAATTTTCGTATGTCTTAGGAGTCAAGAAATACAGCACTTCCATTTGTACAATCATGTATTTAATCTAGGGACTTGATTACTCAATTCTACACTTTGGATAAATAAAGAGACCTGAGGGGTGGAGTAGCAGACAGCCATGTTGTGCTAACGTGGATCAAGAAGTGCTTGTGCTAGCAATTACTAAAGAGCTTCTGACATTAACCACTGGGCACACTCACCACTGACAGATTAATTTCTATTTCACATTATAAAGCATTTGCTTAAAAATAAAGTTCAGATTTAAAAAAATACCAGAGAGAAGCCCTGGCTTGAGATGCACCCCAGATGTTGAGAAGCCCTGAGCTCAGGCATGCCACTCGCCCCTCCACGATCTTCCTCCCTCATAAAAAGCACGAAATCGTGGCCTCTGCAGCAGGTCTAAAGACCTGGTATGCCCTGTCCCTGTCCATCTGTCCCTCTCCCAGAGATTTCTCTGCTCTAGCTACAGTGGCCTCAATGTAATATCCCTGTGCTCATTACAGGGCTTTGGCTTGAGTGGTCCCTTCTTTCTGGATGATTCTTCTCCTAGATTTTTCTCATGACTATCCTCCAGGTCTCAGCTCAAATATCACTTCCTCAATTAAGTCTTCATGTACCTCTTGTCCATACTTCATAGCAACTTCACGGGGGATATCAACTTACTTTGGCATTTATTTCTCTGAGGACCCTCTCTGTAGGATCCTAAACTGTCCTATGTGCTACTAGATTGCATGTGTCTAGAACAGTCCTGGCACACAGTGTCACTCAGTCACCAGTCCAGTGAATAAATGAACATATAACAAGGTAAAAATTAATGGCAAAACCAAACAAACGTGCACACAATGATTACAGCTGCAGGCCACCTTCAGAGGCCCTTTATTAGCCCTCTCAGGCTCATCAGGGACCTATGCAGTCAGCTTATGTTCACGGCTGAGGGACAGTTCTTTTCTCAACAGTTCTAAGCAACGGCCACATCTTTCTGCTCATAGAGGGTAGCACATCTCTAGAGCTACCCTACCATGGCTAGCCCCTTGTATTTAACCCATGTAAAGACCCCGCCTCTGCAGGTCGGTTCTAAAAACACTTGATGCTTAATATAGAAAAGCACCATGCCAGGCACTGCAAACACTGCAACCAAGATGACAAAGACATGAATGTCTTGCGGGGAAGATCACACCATGGGGAGAAGACCAGGGAGAGAATGACTCAGGCAGACACTGGAGACAAGCAATTAGCCTTCAGAACAGGAGTAGCAATAGCGGCTTCCATGGGTCCCTTTTCACTTTCTCTAAACCTGGTGAAAGCCAACGCCTTCAAGTATCAGATTCTCCATGAGGCTCTTCCTGATCTGCCCCTTATGCCACAGGGCTGGTAGCCCACACATACAGATACACAGTCTACCAGAGATCCTGTATCACCTGTGGACAGAGCTTATGTGTCTCTCAGGACATAGGGCACATGACACCACATATGTTCAGAACTTGCAGGTCAACAAATGAAAGAGATCTAAAGAGGCACACTTCCAGGCCCCCGTTACCTGCCCAGCTTTGTTCCTCTGAACTCATGTCTCTGTCAACTTAACACCAGGGAAAAATCCCCTCATGAATGTCAAGGGTTGAGCTGGAGGCTGGAGTGAGGCTCGGATGTTCCGGCCTCCTGATACAGCCAGAGAATGGCCTTCAGACAGAAGCAGCATCCTCTCATTGCCTGTTAATCGAGGCACGTTCATGCAAGCTGGCTCATGCAAGCTGGCACCTGCGCACAGCACTATCGCCGGGGACTGGAGATTTCTCTATAAACAAAGCACTTCATTAACATAAAATATTACACATAAGTCTTGCTATCTCAAAATTATTTTTCCCTGAAAGAGAATGCGGTAAAACATTTAGATTCAGCAAATTCTTACTTGAAATATTACCATAATGTATTGATTTTTACCAGACTCAATTGACTGAAAAGTTGTTTGTATAGCAATATTGGCCAAACCAATATAGTAGAACAATTTTGTTACCCATAGTAATCAAGTACATTTCTGAAGTATAATTATACTGTCATAAAAATAAAGCCAAGATACCCTTTTCTAAGCAATAAAACTATAGGGGCTATAAAACAGGAAGAAGAAAAGGCTAAATAAATGAGATTTTTAAAAATGAAATTTAGTGTCTTTCAAAAACACTACTGCCTCCTCTTCCTTCCCTTAAGCTACATTTAGGAAAAAAAAAAAAAAAAAAAAAGATCAATACTTCAATCTCAATAAACTATTTCAATAATAGTTAATTCGAGTGGAAACCGAGTCTGAAAGTCCCTGCTCAGCGACCTGTGACACCCTGTCATGTCGGGGAGACGCCAATAATCCATCATTGCCATAATGGATATGAGCACGTGGACACAGGGGTGGGAGAGCCAAGGTGAGAAAGGTGTGGAACCAGAAGCTCGGGCACAGGTCTGTCCTCCAGCTTCCGATCGATATACTACGTATCACTGCAGGAAACAAGCCCAGAACGGTAGTGCTGGGAGGGGAAGGGGGGAGCATACATAATTAATTTTATTTGACAAATACTCATTGATTTTCTGAAAACATTAATATCCCTGCTTGCCAAGTGATACCATAATGCAACCCAGCCATATGTAAGTATTTAATTTTACATTAGGATGGTGTCTTGTTGCTTGTTTAAAATATGATCTTGGCTGCAATGAAAATGCTCTTCATTTTACTGGAAATTTAAGGTCAAGATAAATCAAACAAGCACCCTGGCTCTCAGGTCAATATCAAAATCATTTAAAAACTACTTTTAATATACGAGATACATGTCGGGAGAATATGAGGGAGCAGGTCAGTGCTTTTATTTGGTACTGCAGGCTGGCTGGTGCCCGAGGAAGTCAAAGCTTCTGGGGTGGCATGTGGTTCTAAATGAGTAATCTCAGTAACGGCAGATGTCACTAGAACTAACCTCTATGACTCACTCAACAATGGATGCATGTGGGCAACTTTCCCACTATGCAGACTTCACAGAGTGGACATACACCATGAAAGACACCTCTAACCTACATTCTACGTCACTGGTTCTCAACCTTCCCCAACCATAACATTATTTTCGTTGCTACTACATAGCTGCAATTTTGCTACTGGTCTGAATTGTAATGTAAATATCTCATATGTGGGATATCTGATATGTGACTCCTGTGAAAGGGTCATCTGGCCTTCGAATGGGTCACAATTCACAGGTTGAGAATCACTGTTCTACATGATTACCATGTCACCATGGACCACTTTCATCCATATGACCTGCTGACAATCAAGACAGTGCCCTTCAGCACATGACTGCATTCTCACCATCAAAGCCAGTTTTGTTATGTTTTTTAGAATCCTATGGTTTTGAAACATTTTGCCTACAAAACAGCAGTTAATTAGATAACTCATGTGTTTTATGTAAATGCCCATCAGAAATTCTGTTTTTCAGTAAATAAATAACATTACTGCAATTATAGAACCCCAGCTTCTAAGCACACATTTATTTTAGTTGGTTGTATAGTCAGATCACAGGGGTAAGAGATGACTTTAGGAACTCACATGATCTTTGCTACTCCCTCCAAGGACTATTCCCACCCCAGTGCCTAATGAATATCACTTAAAATAAATGAAATAACAGAAAGCAACAGAAAGAGTAATTTGAGAATTATTCTTCTTCTCATTGTCTCTAGATAAAAATCTTGAATAATGATATATATTCAAACACCATCTGGGCAGAATATACGCTGCCTATTTTATCACTGAAAATTTTACTCAATATCCAGACTAGATTCTTCACTGTACTATAGGAAGGAACTGGACATAGGAAATTCACTACTAATTTCTATCACCTAGAGACAGGAACTCATGATCAAAATATTAACAATCTAAGGCTTAGCTTAAAGAATCTGCATTAAGAAACAGACAAACAACTGGAAATGATGAGCCTCTGGTGACTCGGGTGACTGTTAGCTAACGGCAGCCCAGTGTAATCCCAAAATTCCAACACCCTCCACTTTTGAAGCGGTAGTCCAGCAGCTCCAGCCAAAGCAGGGCCTGATTGGCAGCTCTGGAACCACAGGGCGTGTCCACAGCAACCACGACTGCCAATCACTCTGATTTCAGTGCCACACTCTATCCAAGAGAAGGGGACAGGAACTAGTGTGCTGGGCCAGGAGATACAGAATCATCAAAGTCTTAACACCTACAAGAGAACTAATCATTTACAAAGGCGTCCTTAGCCTGGAAACCCGCTTCTCAATTCTTGGTGAGTGTTCTAAACCAATTACGCAGCCTCTGAGCTAAAGAGACAGGAAACCTTGAGTAAACCCCACCCCCATTCTTATTTCAGGCAAGAAGCACCATTCAGCCCTCAACACTGCATGCTAGGAAATACAAAGGGACACAACAGACACTGCCCAGGGGAAAAGCACAGAGGGGAAAAAAAAAAAAGAAAGAAAGGCAAGGAGCAGCTGCCTTGAGTTCTGGCTTGACCAATGAATGACTACACAAACTGGAGTCCCCTTACTTTCTAGTAGCACGCAGATTTACACTACACGAGCCATCCTGTGACAACCTAAAAACAAACTGTGAGACAAGAGAAAATACCGTGCAGCTTTCAGAAACTCATAGTGCAATAATGTGATATAATGTCTAATCCATGGGGTAATTAGAAAATAGGAAAAAATGTAACATGCAGCATGCTGAAGACTTCTCCAAGTTAATTAAGCCCCACTATGATTCTGAGATTGTTTTTAGAGATGTTCTCAAAGTGAGCTCCATAGCCATGAAAGGTAGAAAACGAGGGTGTGAACAAAGTTTCTGCTGCCAGTACTAGCACCACCAGCAGCCACCAAGGAAAAGTGCCCGTCATAGGGCGCGGCATTCCGTAGAGCATCTCATCTCAATGTGCAGTGCTCTGAAAAGATAGATACCCCAACAGAATTCAAACTTAGCGCCCTCGTACTCACCTACAACACACACTGCCTGCTATTTCTACAGCATTTTTGAAGTACATTGTGGATCAGGAAACAAAACATGTCTTTCCTGTTGAAATTGGTTTTCAGAGATTTATGGGGCTTTTTGTAAGGAGTAATGAAAGTGAACCTACATTCTCTTCCCAATTTCCTTTATGACTCAAATTAGAAATACAAAAAATCTCAACTAAAACCATGTGCTTAGGAAAACACCAACAATGGCCCAGTTTAAGACAGGAGAAGCCACAGAAGCCACACTCCCACCAGGCCCAGATGTCTAGGGCCAGCTTGGAATGATGAAAATGTGCCAACATTAAATAATGACATACATCACTGGAAATTTACACCATCCCAACAAGCAAAGCAAAAAGCCTGAAGATTAGACGTCTCATGTGTATATACTCTGTATATATTAGCTTTATTATACTTCCTAAGAAAAAATGTAATAGACTCATTAGGCAGTTTTGTTACCAGTGAGGGATTTTCCAATATTTCTTCATCTCGTTTATGTAGCACAACCCCTAATGTAATCTTTTTTTTTTTTTTTTTCTGAAAAACAAACCCACAATTTTTATAGTAAACACTATTAGGGTAAACCTGGTGTATGAGAAACCCAATCACAGCACATAGAACAGTGTTCCTTAGAGACTTCTGTAAGGTAAACTCTGTGCTCTTGATGACTGCAGCACTGCTCTGTGAGAACTGAAAACCACGGTCACAAGGACGCTGCACACTCAAGCCCGGAAATGAGGCACAGTCATCCACCATAGTGGTTGTGCACTTGGGTATCTTTATACTCTCTTCTTATGAACCAGATATGGAGCAACTGCAGTAACACATGTCTGTATTTAGGGAGCTGAGGCAAGAGGGTTGCTTGAACCAGGGAATTCAGCACCAGGCTGGGCAATGTGGTAAGATCCAGTTTCAAAACAAATATACAAGCAACAGAATAGTACAGGCAACAATGGAAACTTTTATGAGAAATCGACTAATTAAATAAAGTAGTCCATCATCACATCATTTCCCTTCTAGAAGCAACTGTTGTCCAAAGAGTAACCCTGAGACTCACGTGAGGGTGGATGATGGCAGCTAAATGAACCCTTAGGAACAGCTGACAATGGCGTGCAGCTAAAGGAACTTGTGACACATACATTTTGAAATGTCCCTTGGACATGTCAGTCCCAGTGATTTCTAGCCCAGCTTTGTTGCTAGAAACAAGCGCAAAGGGCTAAGCAAGGAAATTTAGTGGGAGAGCTCCACAAGGTAAGAGCTCTGCAGACGAGGGGACTGATGGCAGCTTTGGAACAGCAATGTACCAAATGCCACCAAACCACACATTAAAAATGCTTACAAAGCTAGGCATGGTGGTGCACACTCTTAATCCCAGCCCTCAGAAGGCTGAGGCAGGTGGATCTCTGTGAGTTACAGGCCATCCTGGGCTATATAACAAGTTCCAGGCCAGCCAGGGCAACACAGTGAGACTTTGTCTCAAAAACACAAAATGTATCAAGTGGTTATGATGACAAATTTTATATTTCACCATGATTACAATATTTTTGAAACAACAGTTTCATGTTTAATCTTCCATTGGGGAAACAGGCGAGTTATCTGTACGTCCCCATACACTCCCTTCTTTTTCATACTTGTATTACAATTACACAGAGGATTAAAATTTTAACACCTGTACTAGAGGTGCAGCTAAGGAACCCTGGGTCCTGGGTTCAATTATAATCACCAAAGCATATTTGTTTCTGACTCTTGCTGTGGCAGGTCCTAATTTCAGACCAACAATTCACTTTATCAAATCATGCGCAGGAAAAATAATCTAAAAGATGAGCAAACATTCTCTTCTTTTGTTTTATTAAAAAAAAATTTTTTTTAGACATGGTCATATACTATAGCGTATGCGGCGATTACCAGCATCAACTTACCATCAAACCCATGCTACCCGCAAACTCTGACAATCCACCTGTCCCAGCATCCTGAGGACTAGGATAGCTAACCGTTTGTTTGTTTGTTTGTTTGGCTGGTTGGTATAGAAACAGGGTTTCACTGTACCTCTGGCTGTCCTGGAACTTGTTATGTAGACCAGGCTGGCCTGGAACTCACAGAGATCCACTTACCTCTGGCTCCTGAGTTGCTGGGATTGAAGGTGTGCACATGATGCCAAGCTTGGCTTAAGTTCTTAATGAACTATGTTTTGGGGGAGGCCTCACATCCTGACTGCACCTGGGAGACTGAGTGATGAGATTAGATGACTTGAAGGACTTCCTCACTCCATATCCAATGCCAAGGCAGCATCAATACACAAAGATGTGCTGGGATCATGACGACCCAATCAGAATACAAATTAATTCTTTTATAACCCCAATTATTTTTACTATTACAATATCTACGGTAAAAGCACAGCACAAGTGCGGGGCTGGTGTGTGTGGAGGAAAGCTCTGCTGCCCTGAGGGCTTTCTTCAGAGGATGGATTTGTTAATTCCTGGTGGGATATTTTTCATACACCACTGCAGACTATTAAGTGCCACATATTACACTATGTAGTTTAAACTTTGCACTGCCGTGAGAGGGACTTCCCTATCGAGAGAACTGGTTTTTTATGCTTAGCATTTTTTAATATGAAAATGAACACTCCATTAGGGTAAGATAGCTGCAACTGGAATTTGGGAGAGTTTCCTAACTTAACATATTCATCAATGCGTGTAGAAATTCTCTG
Source organism: Psammomys obesus (assembly GCF_907164565.1). Lineage (NCBI taxonomy): Eukaryota > Metazoa > Chordata > Mammalia > Rodentia > Muridae > Psammomys > Psammomys obesus. Next base: position 975,580 of record NW_026585691.1, read on the forward strand.
GGGCGAGTGGGGTGAGGAGAGAGCGGGGAACACAACAGAAAGAAGGCTTTTTAATAACAGTGTCAACACAGGGCAGAGCAATGGTGTTCATAAAGTCTGGCTTCCACTGGGCATAACTGTAAACAGGCGAGGGACCAGCACAAGGTTAGAACAAGTTTCAAAAAAAATCACAATAAGTAACGGTGTTAAAGAGGAAAGAGAAACATGCGTAAACTTCAGGCCAGTAAAAAGGCACACTTGCTAACGGCAGACTAGCAACCACCCACCCAGGAGAGATGCAGACTCACAAATATTAAAAAGGCAATATAAATGCATTTTCAGGCAATTCCCGAGAAAATAGAAGCTGCCTTGCAGAATTCTGGTGTCAACATGGAAATAAAATCTAAGCAGTGGTGGTGGCATAAAACCTTTGCCATGAGGTACCTGGGTCCCAGCACCTGGCAAAGCGGACAGAAAGTTTAAACAAAGTGACTACTCACTTATAGACTGTGCCTCCGTTGCCATGACCAAGGGTGTCTCGATACCGTATGTCTTGTTCATTCATCTCCACAGGAAAGAAAGAAAAACAGAAAGGGTGTCATGCTGCGGATGGAAATGTCAAGGAAAGCAACTCTGGGCCATAAACAACAAGCAGGCTGGGTCATTCCAAGTTCAGCTGCGGGAACCAGAGGATCAATACAACATTTGCTGTCCAATTTATAAAAGACGATACCAAGGGACAAAGTGATGGAAAGTTTAATGACAATTTGTTTGCCTGGGTCATTTCATTAAAGTTTGATAAAAGGTGTCAAAATGGAATGATATAACATAGCTCAGAAGGGTCAGGCCAGAGATACTGATAGGAAAATGGTCTCCACCATGGCACTGAACTAATGCCAAGCAGTGACACACACAGGACCAAAGCTAAGCCCGGCGTGCGCTCTCTCTCTCTCTCTCCCGGCGTGCGCTCTCTCTCTCTCTCTCTCTCTCTCTCTCTCTCTCGCGTGCGTGCTCTCTCTCTCTCTCTCTCTCTCTCACACACACACACACACACACCCAGTAATCTATGCATGCTGTGTCAATAAACCAGTCCCTGAAAACTCCTCAGGTGACCCTATAATTAACACTGAACAAACTAACTGAATAATGTTTATCATTTTCCTAGAGTAGAAACAGCTTTGTTGTTGTTGTTTGCAAGTGATAAGGACATAGCAATAGCTGAGTACAAATCATATTTATGCCAACTGGTAAATGCCAAACCACAAGCCTCTAGGACGCACACAGAATATGTATGTGATATCAATTAATGCCACTCCTGTAAGTTAATGTATAAGACAGCATGCATATTTTCTAAGTTCTACAAAACTTACACCAAAAACACCACTCGTTTGTATTTGTGAATGGCAGGTAAATTACGTTGGTACCCACAAAGTAATGTTTTTAAGTCTTTTAGGGACTCCCTAAATAATCATTTATCGTATGTTTTCAAGGCTAGTTAGACTCCATTTGATATATTCAGTAATTCTTTAGGCACTGATACTGTTGCATGAAAATTAACTGCCAACTTTATTCAGGAAGTAGATTTAATAAAGGTATTGTTTTCCACATAAATAAGCTCGGAGAAAGTAAGCCCTTAAAAAAAAAAAAAAAAAAAAAAAAAAAAAAAAAAAAAAAAAAAAAAAACAAAAAAAAAAAAAAAAAAAAAAAAAAAAAAAAAAAAAAAAAAAAAAAAGATCAATTTCCAGGGAACTGCACTGCCTTCCATTGGACAGAAAATGGATGGAGTTCCTAATTCAATATCACGTGGAAAATAATTGTTTGCTTTTGAACCATTATTATGGTAAAGCTTTAAATACTTGCTATGTTCTAAACTCCCACCAACTGAATAAAGCAAGGGCTTCATTTATCAAGGGAAGTAGTTTTCTTTCATGCATCTCTAAAGCTGAAGCTTCAGAAGACTGTGATAACTGAGGGTTTGCTGCAAGTAAAAGCGGCAGCTTCCCTGCCATTCTGCCAGTTCCTACAAGAGTATCGACACTCATGTGTAAGGGTCAATTCAGCACCAGATCTAATTGTTGTACCACCTGATTGATGCAATTTACAATCAGCTAATTGCTATATTTAAGGTCAGTTGAAAAAAAATACTGACAGACAAGTCAGAAAAATTGCCAACTGCTTCCCTATTTGAGGAAAATTCTGTTCTCCATGACCTTTAAACTACTAATGTAATAAAATGATATTTTACCCTGTAGAAAAGAGGTGGCATGAAGGAAAGAAAGCCACATTACTCTGGACTTAAATGGCACCTTTTCCAACAGCATTAAGAACAGCCGCCAGAAAGGGACCTGAGATGCTAAGGCAGCAGGACTGCCACTTGCTTCACTTTGATTGATGAAGGGTTCATAAACTGCAGTGTCTACCGGCAGGTACGAACTGCCACCAAGCAATTCCCTGAGAGCATTCCTCTAGGTAATCTAAAAGTGCCCCCAACAGACTAATTTGCACCGTTACCTTGCCTAACAAGATACATTCTCACTCCAGGAGAGAGAAATTTCGCTTGGTCAAGTCCACAAATTCTGACTTGGTGGCACTGGGATCAAAGCACAACTGGGATATAAGCACATAGCACAAAGGGTCTGGGTTCTGGGAGGACTGATATTTGTGATGGAGTCCTCCCCACAAGCAAAGGGCAAGTATAGGTGTCTCTTACCATTTACACCCACAATCATAACAGGACTCAGAGGAGTGGCCAGTATTTCCATTTGTCAACCTCATTAGAAATAATGTAGGTTTACATCATCAGAGGACAGCTACGAGCATCATGACGAAGGTGTACGTGAGTGAGTGCAAAAATTAAGGAATTCTCCCAGATAATGAGGAAGATTACGTAAGATCGTAAACATAGAAGTGGTTCTGAACTGTAGGTTCTAAAAGCATGTTACTGTAAAAGACTACATAAACAAGAAATGATCAAAAAGTCTATACTCTTTCAAGGTATGCAGGTCTTTGCCAAACAATGATTTGTTGTTGTTGTTGTTGTTGTTGTTGTTGTTTTTGTTTTTGGTAATATTATGAAATACCAATGGCTGGAGAGGTGGCTCAGTGGTCAAGAACACTTGCTGCTCTTACAGAGGACATGGTTCCGTTCCCAAAGCCACACTGTGAGGCACACAACTCCCTGTGCCTCTAGTTTCAGAGGAATCTGATGCTTCTTCTGGCCTCTGTGGGTACTACATGCAAATGGTATACATAGAGACACACACACACACACACACATACACACACACACACGTAAGAATAAATAAAACTGCCAGGCATGGTAGCATACTCCTTTAGTCCCAGCACTAGGGAGGCAGAGGCAGGAGGATCACTATGAGTTTAAGGTCAGCCTGGTCTACATAGTGAGTTAGAGGGTATACAGGGCTATCTAATAAGACCCTGTCTCAATAAATAAATAATTTAATACATATGTACGTGTCTCTATCAGATTTCTTTTCTGTTTGCTTATGAATTTTCTGTTTTATGGCATATAAATACTTCCCATGTTTTTAAGTATGAGCCTCATTTACTTGTTGAAGTCCTAGGGTCAAGTGATATTTTTTCCCTTGGTCTCGGTCTCCTGAATTTGGGACTATAGGTACATGGCTATCATAGTATACCATACTGTAAAAATAAAGCTATTGAAGCAGAGCTTATGAAATGAATTTAAAAGACATCGTTAAGATTTCATACATAAAACTACAAAAGGCAGCTCATAGCATTTTTGCCATTATATTTAGATAAGCACATTAAATCAACTTTTCAAAATGAAGCATAGGGATTGTGTTTACTAAGAAATGAAGGTAGGATTTATAAACCTACAGAGTAATTTCATGGAAGTATGATAGGACCAAGTATCGTAAAAACCACAGTTTTATAGCATTTTAAGACCATTTAACCCAATTTTCATTATACAAATTTTCAATAAGTACTCTAGTTCAACGTTAGCCATCAGCGATCCGTCTCCGGTGCAGATGGGGACATGCTTTCTGCCAGTGGTCACTGTGCAGAGAGGCAAACCACTGACCAAAGGGCAATTTTCAAAATAAATTTTACTTATTACAATTATTATTACTATTTACAATTTATTTACAAAGTAAATAAATTGTAAATAGTAAATAAATAGCCCCCTCCTTCATCTCCTCCTGTCCCACCTTCCCTCCCTCTTCACCCTCCCTCCACCATCCTTTTCCCCTAATCCACTGACAGGGGAAGTTTTACTCCCCTACTGTCTGACCCTAGTCTATCAGGTCTCATCAGGACTGCCTGGATTCTTTTCCCCTGGGGGCGGGCTAGGTCACCCCACAAGCAGAAAGATATGCATGGTATATACTAACTTACAAGCAGATAACAGCCATATAATAAAGGATAGACATACTAAAATCTACAGACCTAAAGAAACTAAGCAACAAGGAGGACCCTAGGGAAGATGTTTAATTCTCATTCAGAAGGCAAACAGGATGGACACCAGAAGCGGTAGAACAGAAGAAACAGGATGGGAGCCTACCACAGATGTCCTCTGAAAGACTCTATCCAGCATGGGATCAAAGCAGATGAGGAGACTCACAGGCAAAGTTTGGGCAGAGCATAGGAAGAAGAGAGGGTTAGAAGGACCTGGAGGGGACAAGATCTCTATAAGGAGACCAAGAAAGCCAAAAAAAAAAAAAAAAAAAAAAAAAAAAAAAAAAAAAAAAAAAAAAAATCTGGGCCCAGGGAGACTTTCAGAGACTGATGAATCAATCAAGGTCCATTAAGGGAGAGGACTTAGACCTCCTGCTCAAATGTAGCCCATGGGTAGCTCAGTCTCCATGTGGGTTCCCTAGCAAGGGGAGAAGAGACCATCTCTGATATGAACTTGGTTGCCTGCTCTTTGATCAGTATCAGTTATTTTTAAGAAAGAAAATTTAAAAACCAAAACACATATTTCCAGGGGCAGGGGATGGCTGAACAAAACGCCTGCTATGTAAGCATGTGCATGAGTTCCGATCTTCAGCACCCACATAAAAATTGGGCATGGAGGCATATACCTGCAACCCCAGAGGCAGGGGCAGGGGCAGGTGGCTCTCCACAGTTTGCTGGCTAACAGGCTAACCAAAATAGCAAGCTCTTGGTTCAGTGAGAGATCCTGTCTCAAAACATAAAACGGCCAGCGAGAGGACACTTAAAGTCAACCTTTGACCTCCTTATGTGCACATACATGCGTGCACTACTATTAACACATACACACACCATGTAGATTTTCAAATTGTAAAGATTTGATAAAGATGCCAGTTTTTAATTATACTTGATTTCCTTGTTTTAACTTTAAAATGCAAAAAAGAAGGAAAATAACAGATATGAGGGGAGAGGAAGAAAAAGCCACAGGAGTTATGATTGCTACATAGCTACAAACAAGACAGCACATGACTGTCAGTACCTTCATGCTGCTTAAAGAAGCAGAGACAGCAGCCACCACTGAGGTCAGGCAAGAAGAGGGTTTCTGCACTTCTGATTTACACTCAGTCTGCACAAAGGAGCTGAGTGAGCCATTTAGAACTGGTGACTTGTATGTGCTGACACTGACTGGGTTTTTACAGTGGATTCCTACCTCCCAGGTTAGGGCTTTTCTAAAGGCATCTCAAGTTCTGGAAGCAACAAAGGTGTGGCAGGAAAGGGACTGGCTGCAGCGTGACTTCCCAGAGTGCTCCTGAGCTTACCAGGAGCAAGAAATACAATCACTCTCTCTACAGAACCAAAGAGCAAAAGGAACAGAAACTACTTTAGAGACACAGAGGTAAAGACACAGACCTGTGGAGTGACAACTAGCTGTCTTATAAAATCCTCTGAACTTTCCAGGCAGCTTCAAATGCATGGCCAGCATTTGACAGACAATGCCACGATTGACTCTGAGTGGAGAAAACATACCCCAAAAGATAGCACAGCAAGTCTGATTCATAGCTCTCAATAAAACAGACCCCAAATATCTTTTGCTTTATTTATTAAGCTGGAATCTTCCACCATAATGTGGTAACAGAAAAAACAAAAACAAAAACAAAAACAGAAACAGCTCCATCCCAAAGACTAAAGGTAAACTTTTAAGTGGTTCTTGATTTAACATATTAATGAAATTAATGGGGACAATGAAAAGGAATTTAATTATGGATTAGCAAAGAATATGTTTTTTGTTTATTGTCTGCCTGTGTTAAAGAGAATAAGCATGTGACTCTTATAAATCATTAAAATAAAAATGCTCAATTAATTCTATTTTATATGTAAAGGCCTGACAGAACAGAGTCCAGACGAGACCTTCGCTTCACAAATCGAAGCAATAATGCTTTCAGAAGGCGTCACACTCCATGAGCAGACAATTGGGGAGATTTAGTAAATCCCACTTTATAGAGCAGAGACTAATCGGAAAACACAAGCCAGTCAAATGTTTCTTATGAACTGTTGACACTCTATCAATGCTGAATCAATTGGTGGCATTTACTCTGAGTGACAGAAAAGAAATAAATATTTATATCACATAACCTATATCAATGAACCCAGGCAGAAAGCTATTTCTAACATGTCAATATTTGATTATCTTGAAGAATCATGTCCCTTTCTGTTAATGATTAATATGAATTCCTTATGAAATCTAAGTGGAGGCTAGTGGGAAGGCAAATCATTATTAATGCTTGAGAGCTTAAACCAGTAAAATAAAACTAGCACTAAAATAAAATCAACTGTTCAAGTATCGTTAAATGTGACTTCCATCTTCCATATCAAATGGTTGGTGTTCAGCCCCGAGGTTACCGACGCCCATGTCATCTGCAGGACTCCTCCACAATGCACTCTCACCCTCGGCTCCTCACAGCACCAAAGGAGGGCTTAGTTATAGCAGGCGTCGGGGAAGCGCAAAGAGGAGCAACACCCTGGCTCTCGTTTCTATTTATTTATTTTACTTATTAAAGTAAACGCAAACATAAAATAAGCTTATTCTTAAAAATAAGACGAGACTGTCATAATGTTGACTTCAGCATTAGCACTTTCCCAGAGAAAGCAATAAACATAAGTGTTAAAAACCATTGTCGGGCTCATCTCCCACTGCAGACACCCTCATAACTGACACTACTATGATATTTGTGGGGATGTGTTTGTTGTCAAAAAATGAGGGGCATATCAGAATGCTGGTGTGTATGCGTGTGTGTGTGTGTGTGTGTGTGTGTACGTGTGTGTGTGTGTGTGTGTATGCATATAGCATGAAGAAAGTGTTTTTCATTTCAGAAAGAGGACTATAAGACAGGCTATTTTCCATTGCCTAGGTTGCATAAATGTACTTAAAACTCCTTAATTTATGTCTACTTTGAAATATATTTTCCAGCTGAAGAACACAGTGACTTATACATGAGTTGTAATTAGTATTAGAATGTAACCACACTGAAGCTATGTAAATGGCCTGAGCTCATATTTCGGCTTTGTTCACACTGGCTCTACACACATGACCGGCACAGGGGACACAGGTGCAGACCTTGGTCTAAACAAACCTTCGGCTGCTTCAAGGTCAAAGACATGGGCTAATGCAGTCAAACGTCTGGAGGCTGAGAGTAGAGCCCCATGTGCGAGGAGCTGGGGTTTGAACCCTAGCAAGCACAGCCTGTCTACCACAGAATTTGAGACTACCAGGATTACACTAGGCACAACACTACGCCAGAGCCTCCTCCACAGTACACTGAACATTCAAGGACTAGAGTTCACACATACTGGCTGACAGGCTGTCAGAACCAGATCAACTCAATTTTTTGTTAACTATTCAAAAGACTGTGTGCCAAACTTCCAGAAGTACTTCCACACGCCCTGTTTTAGGACACGCACATCTATCAGGCACAGCGTTACAGGTGCTATTAAAGGATGAGCATGAGGACCCATCTTTGTCCTCTTGACATGCTCCACTACAAGTCTTTGATTCATGAAATGCCAATGAGGCTTGGAGAGGTCGGCGTGTGAAGGCACTGAATAAGCATCTGAGATAATTAAGATCTCAGCCTTCGAAACATGGACGGAAGTGAACAGCAGTTAAGAAAATCAATAAGAGTCTTTTATTTGCGGTGACACAGATGTCTCAGTCAATAGAGCCTAATAGGCAGGCTTGATGGCAATGGACAGGCGCTGCCTGCAAGGCTATCAAAGGGCTTCACTGTACCAAACATTAAAACGCGTTTATGTTGCTACTGAGGAATTGCAGGCCCCATAGGTAGCTTCATTTACCAGTGAATGTTTAAAGGCACTATAGTACTTCAGAAGTAGTATACTTGAATCAAAATTAGTGAAAAATAAGTGGCTTGCAGGCATGTTTGTCCTTCCCTGGATGGGTTAGGTCATTCAGTTTCAGATGGCCCATCAACGAGGCAAACCAAGGTTCCCTGAAGCCCAGGGCCTCGTGTGTAATGGTCTACCCTACCCGGCCTCAATCCCACAGCCAGTATTGGTCCCTGGACAAAAGAGGAGCTAAGGCTGGAAAGTAACAGTTTTCCCTTTTGTCTCCAAAGATAATGAAAGAAACAGTCATTCAAAACACAGGGCACTGTCAACAACCCACAGGTTGACGACTTGTTCAGAACTGATTAACTTTTTTAAACTGAGGTGGCGGTGTGGTGTGTGCACACTGCCTCAATCTGCTGGAGTGAAACCCATTAGCTCAGGTTGGAAAACATGCTGAAGATTGTTCTGCCAATCAAATTAAGCTGTGGCATTCATTTATGACAAGAAAAGCGCAGACTCTTCATCATTTAATACTTACTATGGCTACCCTCTGGACAGCCACAGAGTAATATTCTGAAGTACAGTATGCAACAATACCTACCTGGCCATTAGCCAGTATCTTTCTCAGTTCAGCCGAGGACTTCTTCAAGCTGCAAAGAAAAGATAGGTCAGTGGCAAGGTCACCAACACCTCTCAACACCACGGCAAATTCCAGACCAAGGGTTGAAGATGTGGCTCAGGCAACAGATTGCTTGCTTAGCACGAAACAGGCCCCGGGGTTGATCAGGAACCAGGTAAAGAGGGTGTGGTGAGTGGCACACACCTATAATTCCAGAAAGCAAGAGGAACAGCAAGTAGTTCAAGGTCATCCTCAGCTACATAAGGAGTTTGAGGCCAGCTAAGCATTGTGAGAACTTATCTAATAATTAATAATAATAATAATTAATCCAGACTGAAATATACCTGTTCTTTGAGGTACAGACTGTTCTCCTTCACTGTATAAGAGGCTTTTCTTTTGTTGTTGTTCCTATTCTAAGTAACTGGTAGAACGCCAAAGACATCATGGAGGACAGAAGCCCTGGTGAGTCTTCAGAGAGTGGAAGCAGACTATACAGAGGAACGGAAGCAACTCCATGATGAGTTTGTGTGGTTTTACACCTGATGCACAAAATACTGAACACCTTCTCAGAACGTTCCCAGATGACAGATAACAGAACTTCAAATGTCAAAAAACATATGGGTTACGCTCTGGTCTCTGACTACAAATAAGAGTTATGACACACTGGATTTCCTGGGAACAAACACACAGTAGCCATTGTCAGTGGCTATGAGACCTGGGTTCTATTACCTCTCCTCCTGGAAAGGTTGCATATGGTCCCACTATGAAATGGCATCTTAGTATCAGGCAGAAATCTGTGAAAGCCAAATGTGGACTAAAACTGTCTACACTGTGAACCACAATAAACCTTTCCTCCTATTAGCAGATTACCTCAGATATTTGTTACAAGAGCAGAAGATAACACATTATACAAACATTTCTGCAGATGGTTTAGTGCTTTTTGGTCAAAATGCTGAAGAAAGAGGGATGGCTGTCTGAAGCTCTGAAGTTCTCAAGCCTCTCCACAGCCAGCCCACTAAGCATTAAGGGATATAAAGGAGCACCTCCCAGGCTGGAAAGATGTCTCAGTGGTTAAGAGGACTAGCTGTTCTTTCAAAAGACCTAGGTTTGGTTCCCAGCTCCGACATGGAGAATCACAACTGTCTTAAACTTCAGGTCGGGGGGGGGGGGGGGGGGGGGGGGGGGGGGGGCGGGGGGGGTCTGGCGCCCTCTTCTGGCCTCTGCAGGCACTGCCATGTACATGATGCATAGACATTGTACAAGCAGTTAAAACACTGGTACACAGATAAATAGATCAATCGATAGATTGATTGCAGATAGATAGGCAGGCAGACAGACAGCTGATAAACAGATAGGCAGGTAGGCAGACAGATGACGGATCTTTTTTTAAAATGGCATCTCCCAAACTGCTATTCTAGACTGTAAAATGTAGAGCTCACCAGCAACATCCTTAACTGTCCGCTCCATGCTCTCTCTGACAGATAAACGACGCCCTTTGTCATTACCAGTGTGGTTCTTTTTTCTCCCACACTCTCACCTGAGACTGAACGCTCCCTGAGTACACAGACCTCAGCGCATTCTATTGTGGTCTTCCTTGCCCCTGGGCAGCCAAGTGCTAAGTGTTCAAGAAATGGTGGTCACTGCTACTGTGGCGGGTACACAGTACCACGGAAAGACATACCGAGCGAAACACATCAGAAAGCAAATGGGATCAGGCCCTAACCTGAACCACACTGGCATTCCACACGACATCTCTAATACATAACACTTGAGACGATCTCAGACTCAACTGGTCGCTCAGCCCAGATCATTTTCTCTACACACTCCTTACAATTCTGCTGTGGTCCCACACAGACTAATGGGCCTCAGTTCCTACTTTTTAAAACTCTCTAAGAAAGGCCTTCACCTAAGGATTCTCGGCTGATAACAACCTCCAGAGTCCAATCTGCCCAGGGGAACAGTCAAGAATTTTGTAGACTGGAACTAAAGATGTAGTCAGTACATACCAAAAAGTGAACAGCTGCCTCAAACCCAGTCCAATTACTAACATGGTCATGGCAGCTCGAATCAGAATGCTGAGCAATAGGACAGGCTACAGCACATCCTCCTGAGGCAGCCCTCACAGGGACTACCTCCTTTATGTACAGTTATTACCCCTAACTTACGGAGAAAAGACACAGATCTTGTCCACATTCAGACCATCACTTATGCACACACACACTTGTCTAGAAAATATTTAAATCTTTGTATTTCCATAAATGACTTCCAAACAACCAAAGCCTCTGCTATGATCTCCCCACAGATAGTCCATTATGTCATAAGCTTAAATAATAATATTTTAATTCATGGCACTTAAAAAATGTCTTTCATCCAAGAAAGAAAATGTGATTCCTTAACACAGCTTCATCAATCTTACACTAGCAGTGGATGGCAAAGAGCTTAATCATCCTAATTTTATAGAAGAAGAAGGCCAAGCTGTTTAAAGCGGCATTGGCAGTGCGATTCGAATCAGTGATTATGACCTAGGAAACCATGTGTTAATAAGCTCAGTCTAACAAATGGTCATTCACCTATGCCAAAAAACAAGTCTCAGCATGAAAAAACAACAACAACAACAACAACAAAAAACTTCACCTAGGAAATTTGTTTTGTAGCCTGATTATTCAATATTTCATTTGTTTTTAAGAACTTGAGTTACCAAAACCTCTTTTTAAAATGCTTTAAAATTTAAATGCACCTAATTGTAACCTGGCTATACTTGAGGAAAGACACTGAGCTATCTATCCAAAGAGTAAAAGAATAAAAACACAGGGCCATGGGCTAGCGAGATGCTCAGGGGTTGAGAGCACTGGCTGCTCTTGAGAGGACCTGGCTCCACTCCCAGCACCCACCCACTCTGTGTATAACCTCTGTCTAACCACCTGGAACTGCAGTTCCAGGGCACCTGAGGCTCCTCTGGGCTCCACAGGTGCTTGCATGCACATGGTGCACATACACCCATACACAGTTTTTGTTAAGGTAGAGTTGGGCACGGTTGCTCGTATCCACAATCCCAGCACTCAGAAGATGGAGGGGGGAAGATTGCTGTGATTTCAAGATCAACATGGATTGCATGGTGAGTTCTAGGCATGTCTGGTCTACACTACAAGATGCTATCTCAGAATTTAAAAAGAAATACAAAGTAATGAGACCAGAGGTGATGTCACAAAAACAGAGTAAGTTGGGAGACTGAATCTGAGGGAGAGCTGACCACGATGCAAGTTTACACAGCTACCGGCTACCCACTCACTCATTCAACAAGCATGCAGGGCTATGCCTCAGGCCAGGCTGCAGTCACTGTCCCCACAGAGCACTGAAGGACCAATGTGCTCACTGCTACAGTCGAAAGAAGAGGGGCAGGGTACAGCAATCCACACAGGGCCACCCACTCTAGTGTGATGGGTGGGTGGCAATCAAGAACAGCTTTCAGAAGATAATTTGGCCCTCAAAGATGGTCAAGATTAGCCAAACTGAGAAGGAAGTTAGGGAAAGAGAATGAGGCAGCAACAGACAGATGCACAGGCTCAGTGGTGAGAGGTGCCACATGTTCACCAGCAAGGCGGAAGTGCACAGAGCACCTATATGCAAACACCACCACTCAAGACCCATCCTGAGGGCAAAAGCACAAGGTTCCAGTTTGGAGTTGGCTTATTCCCGAAGAGTCGTTATGTTAAGAGACTGACTGGGTCCTCAGTGTGTCAATGTTGAGGGTATTGGCCTTGAAACGATTCCAGGGGGAGGTACTTATGTCAATTGGAGGTGTGACCTCAAAAGGAATCTCAGAACCCAGTCTCACTCTCTCTGGTTCCCTGTATGTCACTCTGAATGAGGAAACACAGTCACAAAGAGTCATTACCACAGCCTGTCTTGGGCCATTGGAGCTTCAATCCCTCAAACTGTGAGTTAAGTAAACTTTTTATCCTACCAGAGTAGGCTATCTCATCATGTTGGGTATCCCATGATGGTGAAGAGGAGCCGAGTAATACAATTGGCAAGACTGTCTTAGCTAAGGTACAGGAGACCCACAGGAGACTGTGGGGAATTCCCTGAAGCATCTTTGCAGCCACAGGATTGCTGCAAATGCAGAGCTCTAGGAAGGTGCAGGCTGCTGGAAGGATGAGGAGCAGGTGTGAGAGAGAAGGCGGCCGAAGGTGGGGAGAGAGGGAACAGCCACATTCTGGGGGGAAAGCTCAATCTTGACAAATGGGTACTGAAGGGTGACAAATGCCAGCTGAAAAAAAAAAAAAAAAAAAGAACCTCTTAAGATATACCTGATAAAAACAAAGGGCAGCCTCGGCCCGGGAAGTCCATCCCTAGCCCAGGGTTGTCAGGAAGAACCTGGGTATCTGTTTGTCAAAGGACAGCAGTCAAGCATCAAAGGAGAGCAAGAATAAGGCTGTGCCTTCCCTCTCCCTGCTCCCCACAGGAAGGATTTCTACAAATGCGGGCTGGCTTGCCCTCTGCTATCAGAGTCCTCTCTGGCTCTTCAGGCCAGGATAAGAAAGGAAGGCACCGATGGGCCTTCCAAGCCCCTCCTCCTGTCTACATCCTTGCTTCCCACCGCTTGAGGTGTTCTCCCTAGCATCCTACACCCCTGCCCTAACCCATTACCTCTCCTTGTGCTCCTGCCAACTGACAAGCACGCTGAGCTCCTTCACCTCAGGGCCTTTCCTTAGGCATCTCTTTCTAACTGGAATGTCTTTACTGTGATATAACTTGGTCCTCCTTGTGTATCAGCTCTAGATGGAAGCATTACATTCCCCAAGGAGCCAGCTCTGAGTACTCAGTTTAAATGGAAGCACGTTCCTGACTCTACTGTTTCTCTTTATGCATTTGCTTCCTTCACATAACTATTGCCATATCATATTCCTAGGACAGCAACTAATGAGTAAGAGGCACTCAATAAATACCTGCTGATTAGTTATCAACCCGGGGCACTGAACATGGCCAATGTAGGGTGACATATTAAAACACCCGCAGGACTTTTCAATTAACATTCTTCCCATGATAGGAACCACCATCCTAACTATCTAGGAGGCTGCCATATCCCAACGTGAAGATGCTGGCATGAAACCGTGAGACAATCAGGTGGTGAAGTTCTATCCAATCTAAGACTCTTACTATAATTCACGAAGAGACACGACAGTTTTTACAGCAAGCTAATTCTCACTTGCAGCTACAATGCCTGTGGAAGACTGGAAAATAACACTGCTTCTACGACTGGAAATCTTTTCAACTCCATCTGGCTTTTTAGTGTCATAATGAAAGTGTACCCTTAAACACCACGGAAAAGCCTTGCCCTTCGCCAGGGCTCACTTGCTGTTTGAATGCACACCACCTTTTCTGGAATCAGGGGTACCAGTGAGATGTTCTGCCTTCTTGCTCTGTGAACATGCAGTCCCACCCTCAGGCTTCCAGGGCCATGGCTCACATGTCCAGGCAGTATGAAACAAAGTGAATGCAAAGCCCTCTGTGGAGAAGCAAAAACCTGGCCCACAAGACCAGGCAGATAATACGCTGGTGACTAGTTAGCTAGCTGTACTCTAAGATGGGATCAACCATTAAAGAGACACCCTTCAGAGCCTGTGTTGTCAGCTGGAAGGTTAGTGGGTAGGCACTGATACCACAGTAAAATATTCAGAGAAGCAGCTTTGGAGGAGGAGCTTAGAGGAGGGTCAAGTGGGGTTGTGAAGATGGTGTGGTGGTACACATCAATAACTCTAGCTCCTGGAAGGATAGGGTAGGGGAATGAGGCCTATCTAGGCTATACAGCAACAGTCTTAAAAATTAAAGAAAAAATACAGGCTGAGAGCTGGCTCAGTGGTTAAGAGTACTTGGTGCTCTTACAGAGAATGCCTATTTGGTTCCCAGCTCCCAGGTAGAGGCTCATAATTCCATAGTTCTGGCCTCCGAGTATCCTGGGCACACATGTGTTATATATTCATACATTCAAGCAAATACTCATACATATAAAATAAAAAGGGCCGTAGGAGCAGAGAGTCTCCCTGTGGTTCCGTTACTAGGAGGCAATCACTCCTGCAGGTGTTCCCACCATGAGGACAGGGGCCAACAAAGAACCCTCATCCCAGCCTGGGCCAGGCTGGCTGGACTTTCAGCCTCTAAAACTGGAAGCCAGACTCGACTCAGAAACTCACAGGCAAAGACTGTGGGTAAAGGAAGACAGAAAGGTGAGAGGGCAAATTGAAACCTAAACTGCTCCTTGCCCCACAAAAGGCTATGCACACACTGACTGAAGGCCAAAGGTCAGGAACCTTCAGTGCAGGCCGGAAGAAGGGTCTCCTGGATCTGTCAGCTCCTCAGCCACCACTGTGACTACAGCACTGAGCAACCGCCTTCCAGGATCACAAGTGAAGGAGCAGGCTGCTTACTGGCAAGCTAACTGAACACCTGATTGGAGCCATGGTGTGGCGGTTAAGTTCAGGCTTAAGATCTGTCCCAGTGTGGGGTGATGCTAGCACAAATTAACAAAAACAATCTTCCTATTACAGCAGTTTTTATCTCCTGGACAACCAAAGATGCCATTAATGAGCAGCACTGCCAGTCAAGTTAAATGTCACCATCTGACTCTTTTCCTGACTCTGCCTGGTAAAGACGCCAGAGGATAATAACCCTGTCAAGAGATGGGCAAGCAAGCCAGACTGAACAAGTATCACACAGCGTGTAACTAACTGGATCACGACTTGAAACAGGTACAGAACAGGCTGTAGAATTTGGAGACTCAGGGAAAACTACTCTAGAACAAAATTAATAGTTTAACATGTCAGTTTCAGCTTTTGTCTCTCTATTATTTGTTTATTGTGCATGAGTGTGTGGTGTAGGTGTGGGGGGTATATGTACACATATCTGTGCACATGTGAAAGCCAGTGTGTCTTCCGCCATGGCTCAGAGTCTTGTCTTTTGTAGTAGAACTTCTCACTGAGCTTGCAGCTCACGGATGTCTCAGGCTCCTCACAAACATGTGATGCCACATCTGGATTTTAGATGGGTGCACCACCCTGTGCTACCAGTGAGACATTCCTAGCCCTCCAGATGCTTCTTCATCACATGTTTAAAGCACAAAGCTTCCTCCACTTTATAGAGCGATTCTAAAATGGGTGCTGGGAATCCAAATGCAGGCTGCCATGCTTGCATGGCCGGCACTCTATCAACTGAGCCATCTCATCTGCCTCTAATTTCATCTTTCTTTATTAAATCTTTTCTCTCAAGCTAATATGCAGCAAGCTAGCTGGCTAGTCAACTTTCCTTTACAGCTACCTCCACTTTCTACCTTATAGAAAAGACAAGTGGTACACAAGCCTCTTCCCAGCACTCTCCCCTCCCCATCCCCCCAGGATCTGAGCAGGACACACTTCCTTTGTTTGTCCTTACCTATTGCTTGGGAGTGAATCTGAAACCACAGGGCTGGTATGCTGAGATGGACCAGCCCGAGTATTCACCTATAAATAAGAGAGAAGTTTGATCAACCTTGTGTTCCGAGGACACAGTTCTAATTAACCTATAATTCACCATACAACGTCTCATCTCACTATGAAGGTTAATTAGCTTGTTGCTAGACAGACCCACATTGGCATGTATTCAGTATCTAGGTTACAGAACTGTTCAACCCATGTATTACATAATCCACTGTCCCTGTCCTGTCATTGTTCAAATACTTAAACGGTGCTGAAAAAAAGGAGGAGCAGAGGGGTAGAAACCTCAGCTTGCTACCCAGAACAACATAGAAACAGGCTACCCATGGAAGCACGTTAAGCTTGTGTGTAGCGGTTAGTAGCAAACCTCAGGATGCCACCCCCTTCCAGCTCTACAACTGCCTCTCGTTCACTAGAAAATGAGGTGCAAGTAATTAATTATAAAACACTTGAGCCTAATAAAATAGCCAGCTTTTCTTTCAGATGTAAAGCCTTAAGCAGAAATCCAGAATTTAAAACATGCAGAACAATGAAAAGACATTAACTAGATATGTGTTTCAAGCATAAATATGCTGAGAGAAGAGGAAGGGCACCCTGTGTGCTTATGTGCTTAATTAATCTCCAAAATGAAGGCCATGTTCTCACTCAAATAAATCTTTGTGGAGAAGAGATCCCAGGATCATCCTGGAAAAACTGACTAACAAAACAACTCCAAATAATTGAAAAATATAGCACCAAGGGCCCAGGATCCAAGTACATACACATTGTAAGCAAATACAGATGTGCCCTTCCACCCCCAACACTAAAAATAAGGGGGGTAAAGATTGCTTGTCAGAGTTTGAGAAAGTGCAGTTTTATTTGACATTTCAATAAGTAGAACACAGCGTTACAAATCCATCTAACTTTACTGAAACAATTATTGAAATTCGTACCTTCAGGCCATGTATGTTCCGTTCCCCAGGAGGCTTGCAGGCTGAAACAGTAATTGACTAAATTGTAGAACACATCAGGGCCATTTACAAATTTGCTCAAAATGAATCGTTTAAAAAGAAATGAGGGTGACACCAAAATTAGCAGAGAGAAATGATTAAAAAGTGGCCCCCAAGACCCAAGGTGGGAATTATGAACCGGGTTTTTAACTTGCAGGAGTGAGCGTTTATAAATGCACAGAGCTTTCTGACACCACTTCATATGAATTCCAATTTCTGTTTAAAACATACCAAAACGCTAGCTGAGCTAAAAGGATGAAACTCATCCTGTGGCTCCGATTTCTGCAGTCTTCTCTCTAGTGAACTGCACAAGGGAGTCAAAGGGCATGCAGAACAGTAGGTTTCTGCTTTTGTTGCTTTAAAGGCATCGAGGGGTGGGAAAAGAGTCCTTGAATGCCAAAAAAGATTGCTAGACTCCACAATGGAATATGCAAGGCTGAGTGTATTCAAGTTTTGTGTAGCCATAAGCAATAAGACTTGTTAAAACAGATATGTAACTTAATGGGGATTCTTGCAAATCTTCATTATCTGTTCTTATCTGTTCATATTTAGCTCTGAAGGTAACACAGGGCCAGGAAAAATGACAGGAATTTCCCAGCACCACCCTGTGCTACCAGTGAGACATTTCTAGCCCTCCAGATGCTTCTTCATCACATTTTTAAAGCACAAAGCTTCCTCTCCACTTTATAGAGCGATTCTGTTCAAATGCTAGAGTGCCCTACAACAGGGTATTAAGAGGCTAATTGTTTAGGGAAGGGTGAATTTGATTTTTTTTTTTTTTTTTTTTACTTTCTCTATTTCTGACAACAGAAATCAAGCTGCTCAAGAAGATATACATGATAATTACAAGGTATGGGTAAGTTTCACTTGGGAACTTCAAGTGAATTTGAGTTTATTATATTATTAGGGCTGGAGAGGTGGCTCAGAGGCTATGAGCACTGGCTACTCTTCCAGAGGACCCAGATTCGATTTCCAGCACCCATATGGTGGCTCACAACCACTTCTAACCCCAGTTTTAAAGGATGGAACACCACTTCTGACCTTCTCTAGTTCCCATACACACATGGTACATGGACAGACGCTCAGGCACACACATATACATTAAATAAATATATTTTTAAATGATTCTTTTAGGTTATCATCCAAAAAAATAAAATTTTAAGTGCATAAGATACTTAATATATTAAGAATCCAAATCTTCTTTCCTTAAAATGCAAATTAACTCTTTGAACAAAGCAACAGCTACATACATCTGGTGCCTAACCCTTGAAAGATGCTCAGTATTTCCTTAAACTATTGTTTCTGCAGTAACCTGTGCAAGAAAAAGGTGGTGAGCCAAGGAATGAGAAAGACTCCAGCTGTCCTCACTAACCTTAACACTGCTTGCTTCTCAACTGCCTCTTCAAACCTTTGTGACTAGAAATCTAAACAGCTATGTTGCATTTAAAACCCTAGCAACCTCATACATCCTAACGTTAAAAAGGCAGTTACTATAATGGTAGCCAATTTTAATACTTATTAATATTTAACACAGCTCTGAGCCATAGGGAAGAGTTGGCCATGAACTAGGAGTGGAATACTATTCAAGACAACAGCCCTACTTGAAACAAAGAGAATATGTGATTAGCATAAAATCATTATCTCTGGCCCCGCCAACTTGCTAAGTTTAAAGATTCTTTTTCACACGGGGGCCTAGGCATGGACCCTTTAGAGCTTGAGACTGTCTGCCCAACCAGCAAGGCCCAAGGAACCTCTTGCCATGTGCACATTCTAACTGTACATTGTCCAAGTATGTACCTCTTACTGTGCTAAACACCAAGACCAAAAGCACCTTGGGGAGGAGAGGGTGTATTTTAGCTTACAGGTTACAGTCCATCAAGAGAGGCCAAGGCAGAGGCCACCGAGGATGCTTGCTGGCCTTCTTCCAGACTCCCAGGTGGCTACCTTCCTTATATAACCCAGCCAGTATGCCCGGCGCTGTCACTGCAAACTGCAGTCTAGTCCTCCTCCTTCAACTAGAAACCAGGACAATGCCCGCAGACATGCCAGTCTGATGGAGATAATTCCTCAGCTGAGCTTCCCCCTTCCCAGGAATTTCTAGTTTGTGTGACGTTAATAAAACGTAACTTGAACAAATATATATTTCATCACCCCACTCCTCTGCATCTGCAGTGAGGTCAGGTAGGAAAAAAAAAAAAAAAAAA
>NW_026585691.1:995111-1110111 GCF_907164565.1 Psammomys obesus
TTTTTTTTTTTTTTTAAGACTTATTTATTTATGTCTCCTGTGTTCGGGTTTTTGCCTGCCTGTGTGTTTGTACACCATATGCATGTCTTGTGCTGGTAGAAGCCAGAAGAGGGCATCAGATCAATTGGGACTGGAATGACTGCTGGTTGTGAATCACTGTGTAAGTGCTGGAAACTGAACACTGATCCTCTGAAAGAGCAGCCAGTGCTCTTAACCCTGAGCCATTGCTCTGGACCATAACTGGAATTCTTATCACACTGCTGAAATCAGTTTGGCAATGCCCCAGGCTGACTTTGAACTTGCTCCCACCTCAAGCCTCATATACGTGGTTTTGACAGATACAGGTGAATATGTGCATGGCTTATGATAGACCTTGTACTACTACTAGGTCCATACCTATATTGTTTTATTTGACAATGTTTAATGACAAATATCATTCGGTGGCTGGTTTTAAACAATATAATTTTTTTAACTTTTAACTTTATTTAATAGTTTACTCTACATCCCAATCATAGTCCCCATCCTCCTTTCCTCCTGCTCCCACCCTCCCTCCTTCTTTCCTTCTTTCTCCTTCCCCCTCCCCTACCACTCAGGAAGGCCCCCCCCCCATATACTAACCCATCCCAGCACTTCAAGTCACATCAGGACCGAGTACATCCTCTTTCATGGTGGCCTGGCAAGGCAGCCCGACCAAAGTAAAATGATTGAAAATCATGCAACAGAGTCAGAAACAGTCCCTGTTCTCCTTACTAGGAGACCCATAAGAAGACCAAGTTGGCCTTTGGGTATATATGTGTAGAAGCCTAGATCAAGTCAATGCCTGGTCCTTGGTTGGTGCTTCAGTCTCCAAAAGCCCCCCTGGACCCAGGTATTTGGCTCTGTTGGTCTTCTTGTGAAGCTCCTGTCCCCTCTGCACTCTTCTATCATTCCCACAACTCTCCCGGAAGGCTCCCTGTGCTCTGCCAAATCTTTGGCTGTGAGTTTCAGCATCTGTTTCCATCCTTTGCTAGGTAGAGCCTCTCAGAAGACAGCTATGCTGGGCAAAAATTTATTTCTAATGAGGGCCATACACAGTATTGACCAAGACCAATTCAGCTCCTCTGAGAGTTTTCTTCCTGGCTTGCAGATGGCTGCTTTATCCCTGTATCCTCATAGGGTGGACCTACTTTTTACAATTCATGTCAGATTTCATCCTCACTTTGGTGACTTATTTAACCTCCTCTCAGGCCCTGTTTCCAAAAGGCAGGCACATTAGTGTTGGGGCTTCAGCATATGAACTTGAGTGTATGTGGAGGGAGACACATTCAGTCTATGGCAACATCTAACATGAATTGTACATTAATATTCTCCACATGTATCAGAATATTCATAGCATCACTATTCATATTTGTCATACCCGATCTATGGATTACACATATCAATTACATGTCCAGGTTTTTATATCTTAGTGTTTTCAGTTGTATGGGGCATATTCAGCACCTCATGGATGCTAAGCAACTACTCTACTACTGAACTACATCTCTAACCATTGTTGTTAGTGTTTATTAAGGATCTAGAGAAAAAAATATCTATTTAGACTTAGTCTTGTGAGTGTGTGTTTGTGCACTCGTGTATGCATGCACGCATATTACTTATTTTCATGGTGTTGTTATTGGGCTTTAAGACAAGGTCACACTGTGCCACTAGGCTGACCTCAGACTTAGAAGCTGAAGCAGTCCTGCCACCCAGCCTTCCAGGTAGCTGGACCTGTAGGTGTGTATTATCACAACCATCTCCTGTGGTTCTTACGACCTTACAGTGAGATCCTGATTTAAAGTAGTTCCCCATTACCTGAACCTTGTTGTCCATGGCAAACCAGAGGAGTGAGTGTGGTACAAGCTGTTTAGAGAAGCAATATGACATTCACATGACTTCTTACAATATGTTGTTATAATTGTTATATTTATTTTTAAAATAAATTATGACCAATATATTTATAAATTAATTTTTCATAAATATGTATGTATAGGAAAAAACCAGGACATATAGGGTTCAGTATATTTGAGGTTTCAAGTATGTTCTGAGATCTTGGGATAAGCAAACACCTGTAGATAAACAAACACCACTGTATTGTAATAATGTGATTTAACACAGAGCAGGATTAGGATGTAGATTTTAATTCACTTATATTCTCAAAGGTAAAATTAAGGAAATCGTGCAACATGCATATGTCATCATATTAGTAAAATATGGAAGACTTACAAATATGAGGTTAAAATGCTTATATTTAAGATTTCATTTAAAATTTCCAGTTTATGCCTTAATGACTATTGTTTTAAGGAAGGATGACTATGGAAATGATTTTGCCCAATTCTTATTCCAGCATGGTTAGGATGTAATCACAGTTAGCCAAAATACCTTCAGACGCCGGCTTCCTTGGTACCTATCTCTGCTTGGTGGCTCAATGCCCTCTAAGCCAAGGTCAGCACTAAAAACAGTGGGGTTAGCTACCCCTACAGCCAAATGAATGTCCATCAATTCTCCCCATCAGTGGCAAACACTGCTTACTGCTCCCCCCTGTACTCTTACACTGTCTTGTCAAGGACAGTATATATGGGCTTTATACCAGGTTGTCTCCATGGAAAAGGCTAGGAAAGGAAAGGAACACTGTATTCTTATTTAGATCTTCTTGAGTCTTTTGTAGAACTCATTGATGTTCTCTGAAAGCTCCAAGGAGTTGGCTGGCTGCTGGGGCTGCTGTTGTAAAGAGTGACACTAAGAATTACTCTGGCAAAGTGCTTACTGTGGGTGGTGGATCTGAAGACCTTGTCCTCAGACACCTGTGTCCAAACATTCCCTTCACCATGACATGAACTTCCCGGTGCTAAGGATACATGTGTAATTTCTAAAGTTCTGCGACCCCAGTACCTAGGCTGGCACTTGGCTTAGTGTAGGCACTATTTTTTAATAAATGGGGATGGATGAAAATGAATATGATTAGTATATTGAGGGATGTTGGAGAAAGGAACTTATATTATGTAGGATCAACGGTTTTAATCTAGTTTATTTAAAATGTTAATTTGGGCAGATGAAGAAATTAAACTACAAAATAGGTAGGAAATGTATCCAAGATGATCTATCAAAATCAAGTATAAAAACCCTGTCCCCAGCTACCAGTGAGCTTTTCATTAAAGGCAGTCTGGTGTAGGCGTTGGCACTCTGATACCTGGTGGCAAAAAAATATGTTTATAACTTTGTAACCCAGATAAGCATATATGCTGGTAGATAATGGAGTCCATCATGTGGGCATGTTCTCAGGCTTACAAGCCTTCATAGTATATAGTCAGGGTTTGGAGTTGCCTTTGAAAAGATGGCCGAATAAAGTCAAATTCACGTTCTACATGGATCATAGTTAGAGCCCCGGCTTTTAAAGGGAGCCTTACTTTATTAACAGAAATATTTATGAAAAGTCTATAACAGTTTTTGTAACACAAATAACTTTCAGATCAAATCCTGAAGATACTTTGGCTCCATTGCTGATCTTCAATGTCTCTGCCTGCTCCCTGGTCTCACTGTCAAGTAGGTAATGATCTATAAACAAATACTGCCCTAAGGGAGCTCTCCACTTAAAAGGGCCCTGAGTCATTTTATAATGGAAATAGAGAAGACTCCTTACTGATTTATGATTTGTCAGTAAAGGTTTTTGAAAATTCCACTGGCATTTTCAAATGGAATAGGATTTTCGCTTCTATATCATCATACTAAGTTTTCTCCATTTTTCCCACCCCTTGGAGAAAACTTTCAAAAAATTGATATGCATTTATGATTTTCATTGTATGAAATACCATGTTATCTGTATGTCCATGTTTTAGTATTTTTTAAGCTAGAAATGACCGCAGAGGGCACTAATATCAGTATCATAATATCTGCCCCTCTCTGAGCATTTATTAAGTCTTGGCTGGATTGCTTCTATTGTCTCATCTAAACACTTCCTCAGCAGTGTTTCAAGTTCTCATTGCCAACCTGGAGAAACAGTTTCAGGAGGGGCAGTGAGGTCTGCAGTTAGAGTAAGCTGGTGCTCGGGCGGGAACTTGAACCTATATAGGCAGAACTATAATAAATGCATGGTTTGTCAGGTAGGCCAGATTCAGTATACATGTAGCCAACACAGTCTAATATCTAGAAGGTTATCTGGCTCAAAGAGAATTTGGCGTAAAAGGGTATATGATCATTATCAAACCAAAAAACTGATTTTTTTTTCAAAATTAGATTAGCTGCAATATTTGCTGCAAACTAATTGTTTATATGCCTATGGGAAAGTATGTTTTAAAGTGTTTAAAGTGAGTCACGAGTGAAGGAGTTTGGACACCATGAACAAGGATCACAAATCCAAGTCTGTTGTCAAGTTCTAAGTGTGGATTTTGTTTGAGATGCCTGCCTGAGCTTCTACTGTGTGTGTGCCTGTGTATATACAACTTTTTGGAAAGCTTAGAATTTTATTAAATAAAAGCTTAGTTTGTCAAAGTTGCATTTTCGTGGAGAGAGCATCTGGTCACAGTTGAGATGCATGTGAGTCTGCTGTGGTGATACGTATATTAGTCCAAGCCAATGTCTCCGTGAACCACAACTTGAAGGTTCAGCTCTTTTCTTTTATTCTTTATTGCTGTTTCTCATAAAGCAAGATGTTAACGCTAACTGCATGCTCTATTAATAATATGAAGGTGAACTTGAGTCATCTTTGTTACTGAAGATGATTAATAATTACTAGATCTGCACATGTTTCTAGTGCATCTCAGTAAACAAACAGGGTACATTGTTGGGTAGTAATTGATTAATTAGCACATTCATCCTACACAGCTCAGTGGTCCAAGGATGCTGAGTTTGAGATATTGTTCATAATTATTACAGGAAACAAATCTGCTCTATTTCTCAGTTTATTCTTCTGTACACTACTTTTTGTTCTAAATCGAATGCTTAATGGTTCAAAACCTTATAGGTTTGTTCATATAAATCAACTCATGAAAAATTGCAAGTCATAATCTCAGAATATTGTTTTTGTGTGAACTAGGGTGAAAAGTTTTATGAGGCTAATTTTAACATTTAATCTCGTTACTAAACTGGATCAGATACTGTAAATATAGGGCACTCCCCTGCCATGCAGGAAATGCTCCTTGAGCACCTATGCACAACAGGGGCACTGGAATCTCATTTGCCTCCCAACTACATTAAATAAGCTGAGGATTGCAAGTGTCATCAAGTTAGCACTATGCAGAACCAGGCGCATATACTGTGGAATCTTCAGAAAAGTGTAGCATTGTGTATCAGTTACCATTTTAACTGTGTGGTCATTTAGGAATTTTTTTTTTTTCTAATTTACTGAGCCAGCATGTAGTTGAGAGAGCTCTGGGCAGGGGCTCACGAGTCTCATGTTCCTAGCTCTATCTTCTTTCTCTTTCTCTGTCCTGTGGTTGGACCCAGGACTTCATACTTTCTAGGCCAGGGCTGTATCATTGAAGTTTAATTCCAGCCATGTATTCTTTCCTAAGGAAATGATGATCCAGTCACTTCCCCTGTTTAGCACGAAACATTCATCTATAAAGTGAGGGTACAGTGAAAAGCCCAGACTTCAGATACAAATAAGCCTAGCTTTGTATCTAGTCATAATTCTAGTTTTACTCTTTAGGGCAAGTATGTAAACTCTAAATTTGTGGTTTCTTGAGTGTATTATAAGACTCCAATAAGATGTGAAAATACTTTGAAACAATATAAATGTTAGGGGTTTCTCATATCGTTCGTAATCTTTTTAGCTAGTTAATGTTGACATGGTGCATTAAATGCACTAAATAGCAGCAAGAGCTTTAATGCACCATTTATGCTGTTACTGAGGTCTTTGGGTTAAGAATTTCTGATGGACTTAGTGTCAGGCTCTCTGATCACCTCCCCCTGAGTCGGGCCAGCCTTACCAGGCCACAGAGGAAGACAGTGCAGCCAGTCCTGATGAGATCTGTTAGGCTAGGGTCAGATGAAAGGGGAGGAGGACTTCCTCTATCAGTGGATTGGGGAGGGGCATGCGAGAGGAAGTAGGAGGGAGGGATTGGTAGGGGATGAGGGAGGGGGCTACAGCTGGAATACAAAGTGAATAAATTGTAATAAATAAAAAGGAAAAAGAATTTCTGATGTGACTTCATAATTAAAATTTAAAAAAATGATGATGTGTCTGTATGTCTGTGCACACATATGAGAGCAGGTACCTGAGGAAGCCAGAAGAGGGCAGCTTATTCCCTATAGCTGTAGTTAGAGTCTGCTGTAGGCTGCCCAGTGTGGGGACTGCAAACTGAACTCAGGTCCTCTGTAAGAGTAGCATGTTTCTTAATCTGAGTTATCTCTTTAGCCCTGATTTCATAATTTATTCCTAAAGAAAAAAGTCTGAAAAACAGTATTCCTGGAATAATCCTCTTGTATTGTGTACATGAAGATAAATTATATGGAAATTCAACACGTTTGATGAAGGTACAAATGTGAAATATATCGATCGAATAACCTACTATTGAAGAGGAATGTTCTAGAAGATGTGTATGTATATCTCTATGCATATGTACATTTATACATTTGTATATATACATATCTTCAAGCTTACACTTTGTTGGGTGAGATAGGCAATAAAAAGTTTATTTTGTAGTATATAATATGAAATGTGATTATCAGGTACCCTATAGAAAAATAAAGCATGGTAAAGAAAGAGTAATATTACTTCTATGTTAGGGAAGTGGTCAGGTAGGTCTACCTAGTCTTGTGAGAGTTGAATGGAGATCTGAATGCTGCAAGGGAGTGACCGGCCACCAAGAGTGAGTTAGGCAGTGGGATGTACTGCAGAAACCCTAGGCCATGAGAGTAAGTATACTCTAGAATTTTGACAGTAGTTATAACTATGAATAAGAGTTGGCATTTAAGCTTTTTCTTTTCTGTGATTCCCTACTTTTTAGGTTTTTCTTTTTGAAGAAGCTATGTGACCTTCTATGTGTTTCTTTTTTTTTTTTTTAAATAATATACACAAGCTTTTGCAATTACAAAGACTTTAAAACTATATGAAGTAATCTTATGAAAAGTGTTCCTAAGTAGGCTTAAAAGCTGATAATATTTCTGCTTTTGTCTTCCTGGTTTTAATGCCAAGAATCTCTGAACTGAATATGAGACATTTACGAAGGGAGAATTTTGCCTTTACAATGAAGTTCAAAAAGTGTTTTAGAGCCAATCATGGTATTACATGTTTAGTCCCAGCACTTCGGAGGCAGAGGAAGGTATGTATGTGTGGTTTCAAAGCCAGCCTGGTCTACAAAGCAAGTTCCAGGCCAGTCAGGAGTAAGACACTGTCTCAGAAAAAAAAAAAAAAAAAAAAAAAAAAAAAGGTTCTAGGCATAATCTGTGTCCTGACAATCAGTGTGCACCTTGTAGATTGGTAAGAGAATTGTCCTCTTCCCAGCTCCTTTCTCAGGCTTCGGTCCATGGATGTCAGAGCAATTCCTTGTGCTTGCTTTTAGTAGATGTGGCCCAGGACACACAGGAACGTGCTAGGATGTTATTAGAAGATGGGAATAGATGTGTCAGACAGAGCTAATTTTGCCACCAAGATTACACATCTCATGGATGTAGTCATTAGGGACTAAGTTAACTCCATAGCAAAGTAGAATGTTAACAAATACATCATCTCTAAATATATCATCTCTCTTTTTAAATACAGTTACAATATAAAGAAAAGATCAGAGTTAACACTTCAACTCTTCATTCTTTCCCTAAAAAGCATATATAAAAGGACGATATGTTCTGATTTGTACAGGGATAAAAGTGCTCAGGAAAATATTCTTATTCTAATTTCTAGTCCATCTGACTATACCAAGATATTCTGGTAAAGAGTGCACATATTTTGTCAGTTCAGGCAAAAATATTTTTAAAATAAAATGTTTCCATTATTTAGTTGATTAACAAGTACTGAAAGTTCAGTGTACAGAGTGAAACATACCCAAATAAAAACATTTTCCAACATAGGATCATATTTAGCTTCTTATTGAAAGATGTATTTCGCTTCAGTCAAAAGAGTACCTTCTATGGTTGGGGAGATAGCTCAGTTGATAAAGAGCTTTTCTTGCTAGCATGAAGCTCTGAGTTGCCTCCCAGAACCCATGTTAAATCAAATAAAGGAGGTGGTGTTGTACGCTTGTAATCCCAGTGCCAGGAGGCAGAAACGGGAGAATCCAGAGACCCGCTGGCCAACCAGTGCCTGGAGGCAGAAACGGGAGAGTCCATAGACCCGCTGACCAACCAGTGGTGAGTTCCATGCCACTCAAAGGTCCTGCCTCAAAAATAAATAAATAAATAAATAAATAAATAAATAAATAAATAGATAGATAGATAAATAAATAAATAAATGGACAGTGTACCTAAGAATCAACAGCCTATGTTATCTTACACACACACACTGAGTAAGAGAGAAAGTCAGAGAGATAAAGACAGAGAACTTCCATTAGAAAAACAGGTTTGCATTGTAACGAGGTATTTTGAAAACAATATAAGAACTTGATTGTTAGCCAATCACAGTCCTTTGGGTAGAACGTGGGAAAGATTAAGAATGTATACAATTACAAAAATAATATCAAAATATTTTTATTCATAATAAATAAATGAATAAAGAGATGTTCTAATAAATTAAAAAACACCTTCTGTGACATGTAAACTTTTGCCCTTCTGGGGGCTGGAGAGATGGCCCAGTGTTACAGAACACTGCCTGCTCTTCCTAAAGGTCCTGAGTTCAATTCCCAACACCCACATGGTGGCTCACAACCATCTATAATGAGATCTGGTGCCCTCTGCTGGCAGCACCGGAGCTGCTTGGGCCCAACGTTCCCCGCTGTCTCCCATACCTCATTATCCCTTGAGATAGTACACCTTTCACGTGTTTATATGTATTCTGTGTGAGCTCTTCCCATACAATTGGATTGTTTCACTTTCTCCGTTAATGTCACACAGGTTCATTATGTAACAGAAAAAAAATTCATGCTTAGGAAGTAACCATTGTTTGATTGTTTTGGTGGTTGTTTTCAACATTGTCTCAACATTGGCCTGTGATGTCTCAGACACTAACATGAAGCTTAAGGCTTCATCCCAGAGATCCCAGCTTCTTAAATTTTGGGTTGTGACCACAGATGAATGTGGGCGTACCAAACCTAAATTAATTCAGAATCAAGCACGACTGACCTTGGTTTCAGGCTTGCTTATTGTGGCTCACAACTTCACTCCACTTTGGTTCTGAGCACACAACACCATCATGTGCTGGCAGCTGTGCCATGCTGTTCCAGTTAACGCAGCCTGGAAGATCTCAGGTCAGATTCAAGACTATTATATGTTACAAACTAGTATTTTTACTGTGCATGCAGTATTTTCATACAGAAACATGGGTTTAATTACAGGAAACAAAGACTGTTAATATCTCCTATCATTATCTATCAAAATGTCAATATCAAATTAATATTTATATTAAATTATATTAGAGTATTTGATTAAAAATATTGTTTGAAGTAAGAAATGTTTGAATTGTTGACTTAAGTTTCATAAAAATCATTCAATAAATTTTGTCTTGGCATTAGGACAGAATTTCTAACAATTTCTGAAATGGTCCTAAACATGCTTATACCATTCTGTACTGCATATTTATACAAAAATATTGATATATAAATATTTGTCTACTCTGAAAATTATTGAAACTGTATGTTTTGTTGTACCAAATGCTAAGCTGACTCAATTCTTTATGTAAAAATAAGCACAGCATGTCCATTTCATTAGTGGGGAAATTTGCTTTCATCTTTAATAAATGGCAAAATTATATCTATATAAATTTAGAAATAGTTTATAATTTATTATCAGTAAATTTTTTATTGGCATGCCTATATACCTGAGTGCCCCGAGCTGTTTAAAAATTCTTTGGGGGAAAAGGTATTTTTAGTGGAAAGAGTTTAAGAAGCCCTGCCCTAGGTAATACCAGCCCTCCTTAAAGTTGCTGGAGAAAACTCAAGTTTACTAAAAGAACCTACTTCTTATTCAGATAAATACATGAAGGTAGGGCTTCTGACCATCCAGCTCCATGGAGGGGAGGAGCCTGCATTCCTAAGTGAATTTCACAAGAAACAGCCCCTCTTTCATACTGGACTCTTCCCCTATCGCTGTTACGAGCACAATCCTAGTTAAAATACCTTTACCCACTTTAACCAGTATGTGGTCTTACTTGTGGTTAACAATACGTAAAGTGTACAGTTTGACGTCTCATTATGTACATACATAGCAAAGCTATTTGCGTTTCAACGCGGCGACTGTCCTGCCACCCTCTTTGCCCCTTTGTCACCCTCTTGCTTCTCTTCACCCTAGTCTACCCCCACACTAGCTTTCCTGCAGTTTATAACTCCTATAATGTTAAATGTATACACTCTGTCTGCAGCTCTTCATTCTATATAACGAAAGATTCTTTTATGTCATTGAGTTTATCAGCATTTTACTCATTTTCAGTTTTTATTTGGAAGTTTCTATAGGTTTTTCTTACAAGTACTTCTATGAGCATGAGTTTTCTTATTGGGTAAATATCTACAAGTGGCATGGCTAAATTATGTGGTAGACATAGTAAAATATGGTATCTAATAGTCACCTGGGGTTTTATGGGTTATTTCCCATAAAAGAAAATGGAAATAACATATGAAAGACTTGTTGAACATTTATGCCATTCTGGTTTTTCACGATGTTGCAAATTATTGGGGTTTGTTCTTTTACCCTTTCTTCCCTTCTTTCTCCTCGTTCTTTGCTTTCTTTATGTATGAATGGTGGCGTGTGTGTACATAGTGATAACTGCAGACATAAAGCAAAATGTTACAGAGTGGCAAAGAAATGTTTTTGGGAAAATCCATTATCCAAAAACAAAATATAAAACCCAGGAGTTTGGAAGATGGCTCAGTCATCAAAGCGCTTAGCTTGAAAGCATGAAGTCCCAGGATCCAATTTGTTTTGTTTTTGTTTTTGTTGTTAAAAGCCAGTCATGGTGGTATATGCTTGTAATCCCAGTGGTATGCACCTGTACTATCAGTGCTGGGGAAGCTGAGACAGGTGGTTGTCTGCAGCTAGAGAGGCGGACTATCCAGCCTAGATTACCTGGAAATTCCAGGCCAGGGAAAGAATCTATCCTAAAAAGAGACAGGTACTTGAGTAATGACACCCAGGGTTGTTCTCTGGCCTTCACAATTGTGTGTACATTTTTGCCTTCCCACACATGCAAACACACACAAAGTAAAAAAATTAAAACAAAACCTCCCAAATCTATTTGCGCATTGGTACCAAAGCTATATTTTCTAGTGCTATATTTAGGTTGTTTTTACCAACAGATTTTTAAACAGCAGGGACATGCTTGTTATTTACTGTTTTGGTGTCTTTCCCTCATTTACATAAATACCCCAGAAACCAGCAGTTTAAAACTAATAAAAGCTAAGGCCCTCCATCAAGTGCAATAAAGTTTCACAACTATGAGATAGATTGTTAGAGTGAAAAATAAACCTATATATGTAGTTATGAAGATTTTTTTTCCTGAAAAGTGTATAATCACATTTCAAAGTTAGAACTTCCATTTGAAGTAGCAATATAATAATAATGCTTAAACATTTCTGCAGAATGTTTCATCTTTGAAATACTTTCTCAACACTGGCTGTTTAATCTCTGTGGCTCCCCTAAGGAGCAGGTATTACCATCTGCCATTTATCCAGATAGAAAAGCATGGAAGGTATGCATAGACTAGAGAGCAGGAGAGAGGGATGGCTGCAGCAGAAAGTTCTGGTCCTTGTTAAGTCTGTGTTAGTGTGTAGCTCCAAGAAAATGCATCAGGTTTCAGATAGCAGTATAAATAATAGCTGAGTTTACATTAGCTCTGGATCTGAAGCCTTATCAATTGACCTATCCAGGCCTTCTTACATCAGCTCAGATACAGTGCTGACAGTTCTGTGGCATATACTGTGGAAGGAATGGTGTCTCAGTACATTCTGTGTTGCTATAACAAAATACCCGAGACTAGGTTCTTTACAACAATGAGGCATTTATTTCGTTCATCATCTGATGGCTAGAAAATACAAACAACACAATGCCAGCATCTGACTAGAGGCCCCTTGGTTGTATGATAGGATGGGAAAGGGAAACAACAGCTGTCTACAAAAGTTGAGCATTTATGGTAACCTTCTTTTACAAGCTGGGTCTTGTGACAAATTAACCCCTACATTGGAGAATTCCATTAACCTCTTCCAAGGGTGATGCCCTATGGCCTAACTATCTTCCATCAGGTTCTGATCTTTCAGCTTTCAATACTGTTACACTGGAGACTATGCTGACAGCACGCAGACCTTTGGGGCACACTAAAGCCATAACAGAAGGGAACGGATCCTCAGCACACCCCATTTGCATTGCAGAGATTGAAGCAAACTTTTTCTAATAAGAAAAGAAAAGGCAGGCTATGGCCATCCCACCCAAACACGCCAGTCTTGTCTGGTCCTGGAAAATAAGCAGGGTCTAGTACTTGGAAGGGAAGATAGCGGAAACAAATGTTTCCTCCCTTCCACCTGGGCATGATCTTGCCAACTTAGAGTTTTCCAAATAAGACTATGATTAGTGCATTTGAGGAACTGAACAAATGAGCTCTGCACATTAAAGCTAGAGGAACAGTAAAATAAAACTAATGAACATTTATACTTTTGGAAATATAATTAATGTATGCTTGAGAAATTTTGAAAGATAAACATTTAAATGTTAAGATACTTATTACTTTCCCCACAGGGACAATGTAGGGAATTAATGAGATAACAAATGCAAAGTGCTTTGAGCTCTTTGGAAGAAAGGTGCCAGATGAATACAAATGGTTATTAATTGTTAAAGCTATCAGATGGTTACTGATAGAGCACTCATGGTAGAAAGTCTATTTTAACAGTTGAGAAACAAGATATTTATAGTTCTTAGGATGATAGAAATGAAATGGTCCCTTTCCCTCGTTACGTTCTATCTTTTCAGAAGTCCCGTCCACTTTTTGACCTCATACTCATTTCTCAAAACTACACAATGTAGCTTTCCTATTTCCAATCTGCAACACCTTCCTGGTTTCATTTCCCCACCAAAGTCTTCCAGATCTCACATCCCAGGAGAATTTTGTTGATACCATTTCCTTTCTACCTTGTTTATTTGATCACATAATTGTGATGACTTATGATGCTGCCAACTCAAAAGTAGATATTTTGTTATATTAATATTTATTGTAAGTATAGTACAAGAAAGTTAAAAGTATGTTAGAATAGCCATCACAAAGACAAATTTACTACTTTAAAAAAGGGAGGGGGACCTGAAGTTGGGAGGATGAAATGTAATTGATAGTTGTTTTGGTCAGTGTTCTATTGCTGTGGAGAGACACCATGGCCCCGCAGCTCTTATAAAAGAAAGCATTTAATGGGAGCTTGTTTACAATTTCAGTGGCTCAGTCCATTGTCATCATGGCAGGACTTATGGCAGCATGTAGGCAAATGCTGGAGCAGCAGCCGAGAGCTATACCCTGATCTTAAGCAGAGGAGGAGACTCTGGCCTTGGTATAGCCTTTCGAAACCTCCAAGTCCATCCCCTGTGATACATGTCCAACAAGGCCACACCTCCTAACCCTTCTAAGTAGTGCTATTCCCAACTGTCCGGACATCCAAATCTATGAGCTGTGGAGATATTTTTACTCAGACATCACAAAACTCCTTTGCTTCAGAATAGCTGCTGTAGAGAAAGTCATGGATGTAGAGTTGGGGACTGGGCAAGTCTTATGTGGGTTCCTTAATGTAGCTGTATGATAATTTTATTGGTGAGTTAATTAGAACAAAGTGATTTTTTTAAAAAAGTAATTTGTTTGGCATAGTGGTGCATTCCTTTAATCTAGCACTTGGGGTCAGAGAGGCAGATCTGAGTTTGAGGTGTTCTAGGCCAGCCAGGGTTACATAGTGAGATCCTATCTTGAAATAATACATAAATTAAAATTTTATATTTATCATTTGAAAATTTTATATGTGGATATAATGTATCTTGGATATATATATTTTATCTTATCACAAGATGTGTATAAATTAATTTGTTTTCTACATAGATGAAAGCAAACCTGTTGTGTAATCTAGAGCAGGTGAAATTAAACTTTCTACATAGCCGGGCACAGTGGCACGTGCCTGTAATCCCAGCACTCAGGGAGGCAGAGGCAGACAGATTTCTATGAGTTCAAGGCCAACCTGGTCTACAAAGCAAGTCCAGGACAGCCAAGGCTACACAGAGAAACCCTGTCTCAGAAAACAAAAACAAACAAACAAAATTGTTAAACTTTCTGCTTTACACAAAATGGTAGTTCATGGCGAAAAGGACCAAATGTCAAATTTATTTTCATTTAACCTAAAGCATGGCGTGAAGTACTCTTATTAAATCTTGTTGTCGTTGTTGTTTTTTTAGATATGTAAGATGAGGATAGTACTAATAACTATCTGCATGGGTTTGCTGGGAAGATGCAATAGAACTACAGAGCTTCGGGTCCAGTATTTCTGGGCCCTACTAAATGTACAGTAAGTGGAAAGTTTAAGTAGCTGGTGGGCAGGGGTATGTCAGTGGACAGTATGGTTGTGTGAGCTGTTTTGTTTTTTTAGAGTTAGTGTTAGGTGGGCAGTGTTAAGAAGACACTCAGCAATGATGCTCTCCTAAGTGTGAGTGCGCGCCGCCACTGCAGATCTTCAGCAGGAGACAGTAGGACACATCTTTCACAGAATTAATTCTACTATGCAGTAGGAAATGACACACCATTTTCCAAGAATTCTTTTACTAACACAGATCAGTAAAAATTCAGCAGTTCATCTTCACTTGATAGTGTTTCGGATACGTTAGACATTGCACGCACATAAACAGATTTTCATATTGAAAATTTAGTGTGCTAGCTGTACAGTATCTTTGTAACATATATGTGCTGAAAGATAATGGACTATGCTTCCTTGCATATGTTCTGTAATTAAACCATTTCACTAATTTAATCTGGTCCTCTGGCTTCTTCCACTTAATTACTTGACTTGTTTTAGTCTACGGATATTTTGCCTTTCATTTTGAAGCTGTAGGTATTTGGGCAGAGAGCCTTCTTCTTATCATTTTAGCATGGACCTGAATCTGAAGAGAAGGCCTGAGTTTGGAATCAAGTGTTTTGTGTTATAAAATAATGATGTATGCAAAGGAAGCAAGTGGCATTGTTTGAGAAACCAATCATGTGGGTTTAAAAAAAAAAAAAAAGGAGAGGACAGTGACGCGTTTACTGTTGCCAGCAGCTCCAGGCTCAGGATTGCTAATCACAGTCCACACTCGGAACTTCCCTATGGCTTTAATGGTTTTGTGAGGAGGGCTTTGGCCACGTGAATGATCCACTGCTGTGCTGAACAAAATGGAGACAGTTTTCTTTTAAAGTCCAGAGCAGATGAGAGCCATAAGGAGACAGAGGGTTTCATTTACTCTCAGGACATGATTGTGCCAGTGAACTAATGAGTCTCCTGGACCTTATGTTGCTCTGGCTTCAATCTAAGAATGACTCTAACGGGCATGTAGCACTTCCTATCCGTCAAGTGTCTGGACAATAGGCCTCTCGGATGGATTGGAGAGATCTGGCAAGAGAAAGGAGTCATCACCGTACCTAGCACAGACAGGAAACCTGGCTAATTAATGTATTTCCTATAATGGCTAAACAAAAGCAGACACACAGAGAAATGTTAATTTTATAACAGAACTCTTAGCCTGTGGCTGAAGCAGTTTAAAAATGATTGAAATTCCACAGGCAAAAATTACTTCTCATTTCCCAAATATATGTGTTTTTTATAAATGTGAAGGTTGTTCTTTAAAACTTATGTGATTTTGTTGTTGTACCTTGCCTATTTATCTTTCAATAAAGCTGGCAGATGTAGAAATGTTTTTAGACAATTATGAAACAAAATCTGAGAGTGGCAGCTATTTGTCCTTTAAAAGGTACAGTTAAAAATTCAGCTCGTAAAAATCCTACTGTTGTATCGTGCAGAAAATTAGTAACTGGGATTTTCATTGACGCTGGGAACTCCAGCAACACTGTCTTTAAACTAAGAGCAGATACTGCCACCTAGACACATTTCAATGTCACGGTTAACTTCACATTGGCTTTTCTTACTCTGTGAAAGCAAGAACAAATAATAAGGGCTTGGTACAATTTAAATAGAACTGATGATAAATACTGATTTAAATTTTTTTGGGAAAAGAAGACACTTATTTTTGGCAAATAGCATTAACTATGCTTTATTCAGTGTTTTAAATGTAGAAGTTAAGTGACTCTTGGAAACAGGAGAGAACTTATAAAATACAAGAAAACTAGAGTGACAAAAGCTTCCTTCTGTTCTTTTCTGAAGCTCCTTTGGAAAGAGGAAGGGACTGCCTATCATTCACAAGTTTTAGTTTAGTAAGTGAAATAACATCACATAATAAGCAAGATTTTAAAGATGATTACAGTTTGTTTTGATTAACCTCTTGGAAAACAGAACAAACTAACTTCCCTATTTTTATGCTATTAGCAAAAGGAAACATTGTTCTTTCTTGCTCTAGACAGGTATGCACAGTCATGATATATCTTATTGTATCTCAACAGACTCATACAGGTTATCCTCCTTTTCTTTGGTCTGTTTTTCTCCTTCAAATCTCATTTTGTTTTCTTCTGTTACTCCTAAAATGGTTTCAATATCATCAATGGCAGTCTGTGAATATGAGTAAAGACAATATTTATTACTTTAAAGACTTCTTACAACACCTACCCTCAAGCATTTATTCCCTTACAGAGTTGAGTGTGGTTGAAACCAGTTCTGCTCATAATGTGCGTCACTCACCAGCACCATCTACACATCACTGTTGTTGGACTTGCTGATGTACGTTTAAAAAATGAGCTAGAACTCAAAGCCTTATGTCCTAGAATTTTTATGTACGTTAAATCTAACAGTGAAAACAATAGGTTTATATTTTCCTTATATTCAGATTTTTTTTTAAATTTCATTTTTTTTTCTAGTCAACTTGGTGCATCTAACAAAAAACATTAATCCATGATAGGTCAGAAAACAAACATAGATTCTTCAGTAGATAATTTGAGAAGTACTGGCCAAAGACACTTTAAAACAAGGGCTAGGAGTCTGAAAGAATTTTTTTTCAGTGTTTTCTGGGTACAAAACTGTCATCTTCCCATTTTCATTTATGTGTATTAAGGAATTGTCTACACAATATGAGATATTCTTTTATAATATAGAATTCAGTAGGCAAATGTACAGTGCGATTCCATAGCATCTTTATAACCCCAAACAGGAACCTGTCCCCATTAGCAGTTTTTCTCCCTTTCTTCCCTTTTCCCCAGCCCCTGACAACCACTAATCCGCCTCATGTTTTATGGATTGCCTTGCTTTGCTCACTTTATATAATGGAACCATACAGGACTTATCTTTCTATGACTGATTTTTTTCACTTAGCACAATGTCAACATTCATCCATGCTTTAGTAAATATACACTTTCAGCACCTCACTTCTTTTATAGCTGAACAATATTCCACAGTATTTCATTATATGAATATTATCCATATACTAGAATGAAATTCACTATTTTCTCATTTGACAAACATTTGGGTTGTTTGTACATATTGATTATTATGAATCATGTTCCAGTGAACCTTAATGTACAAACTTTTATGAATATATGTTTTTGGCATATATATGTAATATATGTTTTTGGAATATATGTAATTTGGCATATGTATCCAAAAATAAAATTATTGGATTATATGGTAATTTTATATTTAATTTATTAAGGAATTACCAAACTCTTTTACAACAATATGTGAAGTTTCTAGTTCTCATTTTTCTAAAGTCCTTGCAAATGTTTGCTATTTCTTTTCTTTTTGATTATAGCCATTTTAGCTAGGTATTATATGTTGCTATGGTTTTGATTTGCATTTCATTAATGACTTACGATGTTTAACATTTATTCATACATTGGCCATTTATATATCTACTTTGAAGACATATATATTCAAATTCTTTGCTTGCATAAGCCTTTCTATTATTGTGTTGTAAGAGTAATTTTATATACCCTGAATATTACAGGCTTCTCAAATATATATTTTACATATGTTTTATGATATTCTATGTTTTCTTTGATAAAATCCAAATAATTTGTTTTTACTTTAGTTGTTCTGCTTTAAGCATCACAGCTAGAAAACTATAACTAATACAAAGTCATGAAGGTATACACTTGTGCTTCCTCCTAAGCATTTGATAGTTTAACTCTTAAATTTTGGTTGTTGATCCATCTTAAGTACTTTTTGGAAAGGGTACCTCAGAGAAATTCAACCTTTATTATTTTTAGGTTTTGTTTGTTTCAACACCTTATATTAATAAGACTACTTTTTCCAATGAATTGTTTTAATACCGTTTTATAAATTAATTGGAATAAGGTATGGATTTCTGTTATCCCCATTTCATCCTATTATGCATACATACATGTGTAGTTTATTTAGCTCACAACTTTGAAGGCTGAAAGTCCTAGATCGGACACCTCTGTCACTACAGCCTCTCACCCCTTAACTGCAGCACAGCAGGGCAGATGGCACCATGGGAACTTATTCAACAGGAAGGATCTCATGGTGAGATCGCAAAAGTGGGAGAGGCCAATATTGTGCTTTTGCAAGGACTATACGGTATTCTATGAAAATTGCATCAGTCTCTTCCAAATAGGATTTCCTAAAAGAATTCCCCAC
The DNA here is from genome assembly GCF_907164565.1 of Psammomys obesus. NCBI lineage: Eukaryota > Metazoa > Chordata > Mammalia > Rodentia > Muridae > Psammomys > Psammomys obesus. The sequence goes on from NW_026585691.1 coordinate 1,013,954, forward strand.
TAGCTCCAGTTTCACCACCTCTCATATCATACTGGGAAACTGGAGACCAAGCTTCCACCACACGAGCCACTTGGACACACACTCAAACTGTATCAAACCATTGCACCTCCCTTGGTAACTGTGAATGGTGTTGCAGCACTAGGCCTTGCCTAAAGAGACATTCTTGGGCCCTGTTATTCCAAACCAAAGATTCTGATTTTGTTAATTTGGGTAGAGCCCAGGAGTCTGTTGTCTTAGGAAGAATGAGAGTCTAGCATAGACTCTGGTAAAGAAACAGAAATTGCTTTTCAACATTACTAACTCAAGTTCAAGTTGACTTTAACTGTTACTTGGTTTCTTAAACCTTTTTACTAGTGGAAAGGGTGGCTTGTCCTTGGACTTCAGGATTGCAGTGCAAAAGTTTGGAAGCACCAGTTTGGTCTAATTTGTTCATTTTAGAGAAAATAAAATTATTGTTATTTACTTTAGTTTTGTAAAATTATCTCAATCATGATGTACAAAATCCAATATAGTCTTTTAGGTCTTAAATCACTTTTACGAGCGAAGCATTGTTATTAAAGGGATTAAACCCAAGATTGAGCAATATTTTATATGTGTGTGTGTGTGTGTGTGTGTGTGTGTGTGTGTATAATGAAGTTTTACTTGAGCTTTCCATTTAAAAGAAAAGGAACATGCAATTTTCCACTTGAGTCCTTAGATATATGTGATTCATTCAAACATGGTGAAGGCCTAGGCTGGTAGTTGGATTAAAAACTTGCTCATCAGCTCTTTTCAGTAGTTGCCTCCTGTGTTCTAGAACTTGGAGATTTGGATTTTTAGAAGGCTTATAAAGGTTAGTGGTGAAGTCCACCTTGGACAAATGGGGTGAGTGGATGACCCACAGGGGTGTTGGGATTTTTCTTCTGCTTCTCTTTAACACACATTGTTCTTGGGTCTGAGAGTCTGGCTCTAGAAGCTAGGCTCCCCAGGAATCACTAGCCAGACAATGCATTATGTGAAATACAGATAGGTACACCATAAATTAGTTACAGTCTAGATTTTGGTTCCATTGTGGCATTTCAGAGTCACCTCCAACATCAGAGAGCTCTGTTGTCTCATGAGCCTGGCTTTCAAAATGGCAGCGAGTTAAAGCAAGTCTACTAGATTTCAAAGAAAAAGTTTCAAACTATTAAATTTAACTAACAGGTTCAGTGGGAACCTTACAAAATTGACCCTGCTCATTGTAAAATATGTACTGCTTACAATAAAAAAAAGATGGCTTAGCACTTGTTTACAATACAGCATGAGGTATTTTTCAGCCCTTGTACAGAAATTAAGCAGGATCGTTAGTTAATTAACACCTCACCTTAAAATTGGTCTCGCCTTGCATATTAGGTACTGATATTTCTTGATGGATGATGAAGAGATTGCGAGCAAAGGTCATGAGGACCCCCTGGAGATCCACACCGATTGTTCTGTTAATGATATCCAAACAAATGAGTTTACCAGCGATTCTCCTCACATGCCTAAAAACAATCGCCCTCTCATTTGTGTGGCTGATGATGGAATTTAATGAGTATTTTCAATCTCACAAGGTGGCAATCTTCAGGGAGATATGAAAGATGAGGCTCCATTTTAACTTGTCAACAGAAAGGATTTGTGTAATAAATATTTTTTATTAATCAACTTAGCAGAATATAGCAGTAGGTTCAGCCATTTCTTGTAAAAGGCTACTACTAAGCTAGGACAGCTAGGACAGTTGATTTTGAAAAGACTCATTGCTAAGGGTCATTCATGTCTAACAATTTTCTGGAAAGACATTTGCATTTCTGGTTTCTGGAGGCTTCTCTGAGATTTATTTTCTATTTCATGTGAACAAACAATTTCTGTTCATGTTCAAAGACACATGTCTCATTTATGAACAGCTGCTGCTATTCTATACCATTTATACCAAGGCCAGAGAACATGTCGAACAAGTAGGTTATTGTGTGTTTTAATGTGAGAAAATTCAGAGAATTATTTTAAGCCTTGTCAAAGGGAAAGCAACACTGGTTAAGTGTATGGGTTATTAGTATTTCATATGGAGTCTCATTATGTAGCCCTGGCTGGACTAGAACTCAGAGATCTGCCTGCAGTATGCTTGGATTAAAGGCATGTGCTGTGATGTTTGGAATGAGGGAATTCATTTTTAGTAAGTGTTACTTCATAAGGGAGATAACATTTACGGGAGATGTACCTTAGGTCGATTGCAAGAATGAAGACAAAACTGAGACTGCTTCAACAGTCACCCCCTGAAAACAAGCCCTGAAATCAAAGCTTCCAAGTTCCTAAAACTGGAGTTCATTTGGGTTTTGTCTTTGTCTTGTCTTACTGCTGGCTAACTTTGTGGAAGCTTATAAACTCTAGGTCTTCATTTCCTCTTTCTACCAATGAATGACTTGGACTAAAACAGTGCTTCTGAGCTTTTTGAGTTATACTTCCCAAATCCAAGGACAAGACCACCTCTTCTACAGACAACCATTAGAAAATAACTTTCTTTTAAGAAAATAAATAAGCTGAGAGTGGTTAATGCCTTTAATCCTAGCACTTGAGAGACAGAGATAGGCAGAGCTCAGTGAGTTCCAGGCTGGCCTGGTCATGCTACATAGTTCTAGGACAGTCGCGACTACAAACAAACAAACAAGAAAATAAATAATAGGCAAAAGCAACTCCAAACTAAGTAATTTTGTAAAGTAATTTGTATTTTATTACCACAGTTAGTGTTAGATGCTGGGTTGTTAGGAAAACAGATTTCTGGGATCCATGAAGATCTGGGTTTGTGTAGCTAAGAATGCCTGTCTTTACTAAGCTCCCTCGGCATTTTTCATGTATACATTAAAAATAGAGATCCATTAAAAAATTATAGGTATATGTGTGAATGTGTGATATTTGGTCCACAATAGTTTAATGCCTTCTTTCACTTTTAGAATTTTCTTCATGTTTCCTTTCCTTGGAATTTCTCCTCCAATTCTATAACTTCCAGAAATAGCCCAGAATAAATGGAGTCATGGTGAAGTTATGCCAGAAAAGCCAAACCACACATAGATGGTCTGTAGAGTCATATCCTCTTGAATTACCTTCCATTTTCCCTAAAAGGTTGACTGACTGGTGTGCCACACCTGGCATGGCATGATTTCAGTAAAGCCAAACAAAACTGAGCCATCTCCTAAAAAGCCTCTATTAAAGTCCTAGGATTCGTGTGTGTGTGTGTGTGTGTGTGTGTGTGTGTGTGTAAATTCTATAACATGAGACCATCTCTTAGACACTTCCCTCTAAATAACCTATTATCAACCATATTCACAACTTAGTGCAATTCCTTTTGTATAGCTCTCATTCTACCCTTTCATTCAGATAGATACAAGTGAGAACTGCAAGGACATCTGGAATCTTCTCTAATGTCCAGAAAAAGTAAATCAGCAAACTTTGTACAAACATAAACTATGATGTACCTTAACTCACAAAAGCCCAATATTCTTTACATATCCAGGGTCCCTCTGCAAAGCTGCCACTTACTGTAACTTTAGTGAACAAAAATCTAGAGTGAGGATCACGGGAGAGATGACGTGTTTGGGGACACAGGCAAGTCACATCTCTTTTTCTAAGCCTGTTCTCATTTTTATAATTACCATGGTCCTTCCCTGCTCCAAGGCTCTCTGGCTCATGGTTACAGTACGGGATGAGAACATGAAGGGGCATACAACACAGCAGAGAAGGCAGAAGAATCTGAAGTCTATATCAATGGTGCTCTTTCCCTAGAATGTGAGCAGTAATGACTTCCTAGGAAGTACCCTGATAGGACCATTTCTGCCACTGAAGCTGGGATGTGACCTGCATCCTTGCCTGAACTTTCAGGTGCAGGTGTAGGGACAGCTGGGTGAGTTCCACTTGGCTGCCAGTCTGATTATTTTTTCTGTGGGCCTCAGTATAAAATCTACCTTGCTGATGAGTCAGCTCGATGATTGGGGGCTTGTTAATGAAAGTCCCTTATAGCTTTTGAATTCTACAGTGGTTTTCATCTTGCCTGGTAATTCTAAGCCCAGGGACCCACCTGCATAAATCTTCCTGTGGCCATTATACCAGGAGGTTTTCCTGTGTTCTATCACTACTTCCCTGTGCCACCTGTCATTTTTGAGACACAAATCTTGCTCCTGATGCTGCTGGGCCTTGTCACTTTCTGATAGGCTTTCTTCATGCCGGCCCTCTATTGATTTGCATCTCCCAAAGTGGCCTCATTTTTAAATAGTCAAAGTCCTATAGTCAAGTTCCCTCTTCATTATTTTCAGACTGTTTATTTACTTTTTGTGGTTGAAATTTTGCTAGCGATGTGAGCTAGTTGCCTCAGATGACCTGTTCCTAACCACCTGAATCCTAATCTGGATTTGGTGTACCTGGCCCCCTACCTTGTACTATGTGCATGAGGGCTTATCTAGTTGCAGCCCTAGGACAGCTTGTCTTTTGTAGTTTACCTTTCATGCTAGCTTGGTGGACAATAAGAGTTCATATCTCTGTGTTCTAATTTCTAGTTCTTGTAAGTTCCTGAGATTTAAAAAAAATGTACTTGGAGCTTGCATCTTTTCCATGTAATTAGACTCCTTCTCTGGAAAATATTAATTTTTTAAAATTGGCTTGCTAATATCAAATCCATTTGTCTGCTTTGTTTGCTGAGTCACAGTAATTGCTTTGTTGTCTTTGCCTTCCTGCTGCCCTAGCATCACACTGGTACATCTGTAGAGTGTAAACCACTAAGGTAGGGCATAGAGCAAGGAGGGAGCTGAGGGATGAGATATCACTGGGAAGTAGAAGGCAGCTCCTTACTTAGCCTCTGTCTTCTGGATATAAATACCTGTACAGATGAAAGGAATGCATGTTTGTGTGGATATTATAGATAGAGGTTTAATTTTTGGTATCTTGGTACTAGATTAAACTGTAGCCACATTCTAGCTCCAAAGGAGAAGAAGCAGCATTTTCATAATACAAAAGCATCAATGGGGCTGAATGGCTCTGCCATGAGGACTCTGCTTAGCATACACATTCTGTGATTGCATCCAAACCCAAACTGGCTCCAGTGCTACTTTTTAGAATAACATCTACCCAGGTCACCAGAGCACCAGCACCTACCTTTTCATCAGAGCTGGTGCCCTATGAACAAGATTTGAGCCTTGTATGTATGCAAGCTTATGTTAAATGTAGATTCCTACCTGATAATTGTGTATAACTGTATTTAGAAACCTGACACCAACATCTATAGGCACATTGTGAAGTAATTGAGTTTCTAAATAAAACAAGATGGACTTCTGATAAATCAGCATGCTGGTTAAAATTCAAGAGAAACATCAATCTCATTGGTTATAGACAATTTTTTTTCATTTATTACATCTTATAGACATACGTCATACTTACATCATGCCCAACTTGTATCTCCTCACAGGTTCATATAATATAAAAACAGTTCCTTGTCTGTCCTGTAAGGTTCCAGTGAGAAAAAAAGAAATAGCACATTTATTTAGGAAACAAAGACAATCTATTCTACCCCGGGTAACTAGACTGACAAGAACTGAAGTCTAGAGCTACCATCAAATATCATTTAAAGGAGCTGCCTCCAGAAAAGGGGGGCAGTCTATTTATTTAGTACAATACTTTTATTTGGTATTAGGTTTTTACAGCAGCTACATCAGAATCATTTATTCCACTTGTGAAGATGGCATCTTCGTGGGTGTCATCCAAATTCAGAATCCTTGGACTTTGCCTTTTAGGTCTTTGTTGGCTGATTATTACTTCAAAAACTGAAAACCACTGTTATAAGAGCAGTTCATAAAAAAGGAAGAAGGTGTGTGTGTGTGTGTGTGTGTGTGTGTGTGTTTGAAAAAGAATTTGAGAGTGAGGAAGATACCTCAAGCATGAGGATCAGAGGCTGATATCAAGAACTCACATGTTATAAAACCTGGTTGAAGGAGCACACTATGACCATAGCGCTGGGAGATGGAAACCAGTCGATTCCTGGTGCTTTCTGGCCAGCCAGCCTACCCTATTGGTGAGCTCCAGGTTAGTGAGAAACTAAGGAGTGACAGCAAGGTTGTCCTCCTGGCCACCACAGACATACACCCAAACATGTACATGTATGTACCTACGTACATACACACAAACATATACACATATATACACAAAAGAATTTGAGTTTCAGTGAGAAACCACATGTAAACACTTCTACCTTATTACATAGGTTTTAAAAGACATTTTATAACTCAGTAAGCAATAGCTTGAAACACTGTCTGTGCTGGTTTGAAGGAGAATGGCTCCATAGGCTTGTATGTTTGAATGCTTGGTTTCTAGTTGGTGAAACTATATTGGGAAGGATTAGGAGGTGTGGCCACCTTGGAGGAGGTGTGTCACTGGGGATGGGATTTGAGTGAACTCTCTTTCCCTTTCTGTTTTTGCTTCCTGCTTGTGGATCAGATGTAAGCTCTCAGCCATTGCTTCCAGCATCGTATGCCCATTGCCATGCTCCCTGCTGTGATAGTCGCGGACTCACCCTTTTACACTGTAAGCAAGCCCCCAATTAAATGTTTTTCTTTATGAGTGTTGCCTTGATCATGGGGTCTCTTCAAAGCAATAGAAAAGTAACTAAGACAGAAAAGAAGTTGGTACCAAGGAGTGGTAACCAGCCTTACCATGTGGGTTGTTGGAAAAATGTGGACTTTGGGATTTTAGATTAGGAAAATGGTTGAATGCCATAAATAGGGCTTAACAGCCATTCTAATAGGAACTTGGAAGACAGTACTGCTGAGAGCAATGTGAACTGTGGAAGCCCAGCTTTAGAGGTTTCGGGGGGAACAATATTAGCAACTGAACTAGAGACCTCATGATGTTTTGGTAAAGATTGTGGCTTCTTTCTGCCCTTGTCCAAAAAAAAAAAAAACTGCCAAATTGAAAGTTTTGAACTAATATCATTGGCAGAGAAGATGTCAAGATAATCTAATATTATCTCTGTCATGTGGTTGTTAGTGATTACTCTTCTGCAGATCTACTATGAAAAAGCAAGCAGGTGAAAAGAAATACAAGCTGTACAGTTTGAGGAGAAAAAGAATACCAGGAAATTTAATGTTGGAGCCTTGGTTTGTGCTGGAAGAGATAAGAAGAAGTGGAATAAAGGGAGTAGTGCCCTTTGCGCAAGACATCACCCAGCTAAGCTTCTAACTCATAAAAAGGAAATGCCTAAGGAATCTTTTTCAACCTTCCTAATGCTGCAGCCCTTTAATATGGTTCCTCATGTGGTGACCACACCTACCATAAAGTTAGTTTTAGTGCTACTTCATAACTGTAATTTTGCTGTTATGAATTATACTATAAATATCTGATATACAAGATGGTTTTAGGTGACCCTTTTAGGTGAAAGGGCCCTTCAGTCCCTCAAGGGTCTTGACCCAGAGGTTGAGAACCAATACCCTAAAGTAAAGGAAAGCTTATGTAGCAAAGGAAGGTATCAACAGATCAAAGCTTATGCGAATGTAACTCAAGGAGGGAGCCAAGCTCCACCCATGCTAGCAGACAACTTGGCTGCATCAGCCTCATGGAGTAAAATCTTCATGGTTGTGAAACCTTTCTCTAAGTTTAAGAAAAGCAGCTGCAGCCGTGTTGTGGCAGAGGAGTCTCTGCATGGAGGCCCAAGGTACCATTGCACGAAGCTGTGCAAGTGAAGCTAGGATTGGGTTGGAGACTCCAAGATATTGCAGAGGCCAGAACTATGCTGAGGATAACTGAAAACTAGGAATAGAATCAGCCCAAGAGAGAAAAATGTGTTGAAGTCAACAAGCTGGAAGGAATGGGACATCCAAAGAGTCATATAATCCCTCTGATATTTGACATAGAGTTATAAGATTTGGAGTTTGTCCTGCTGGGTTTCAGTCTTGCTTTGGTCCAGTATTTCCTCACTGTGCCCCTTTTCTTCCCTTTTGGAATGGTAATGTATATTTTGTGCCATTGTATGTTTAAGTATGTAATTTGCTTTTTGATTTTACAAGGAGATACAATTAAGAGATAACTCTGAGTCTCAGAAGGGACTTTGGACTTTTAAATAGTCTTAATACTGTTAAAGACTTTGGGGGCTTTAGAAATTGGGCTGAATGCATTTTGTGTTATGATATGGCTGCAAGCCTATGGGAGCCAGGGGCTGGAATGTGGAGGCTTGAATGAGATTGCCTTCCAGAGGCTCTCATGTTTGAATGCTTGGTCTTCAGTTGGTAGAACTGATTTGGGAAGGATTTTGAGGTTGGAGGAGGTATGTAAGGGGGGCAGGTTTTGAGATTTCAAAATCTTATGCTAGGCCCAGTCTCTCCCTCTCTCTCTGCCTCCTATTTGTAGGTCATGTGTAAGCTCTCAGCTATTGCTTTCACCACCGTGCCTGCTTGCCCACTGCCATGCTCTCTACCACAATGGTCGTGGACTCACTCTCTGAAACTGTAACCAAACTCCAATTAAATGCTTTCTTCCATAGTTGCCGTGGTCATAGCATCTCTTTCACAGCAATAGAACAGTAACTAAGACAAATAGTTTAAATTGAAGTTAAGTTTTTAGTGATGGCAACATTCAAAGATATAGACTAAGATCAGAAGTAATGTAACTGTTAGCTATGGCTCACATTATGTTTTTTTCTGGGCAGTTCTATCCTATCTCACTTAAAATAAGCAGTGTTTGTGTCAGAATTTTATCTCTCCCTTTGATCAAATAAGTCTATGTCACCTGGTCTGTAATTCCTAATCAGAAAACGTTCACAGGCTTGTCATTCCAAGGTTTTGTGGGATATGTATTGGTTTTTATCCTCCTTTTCTGGGATTTCAATCCTTACACAACAGATCTTTTCTTCCACAGTTTAAAAGTGAGATTTAATCATTGTGCCCTTCCAGGGGGCCCATTGGATAAGCCAGTAGTTCTACCAGAGCAGTAACCAGACATATGTTGGCTATTTTGTTTTTATCTGCTTCTAAGATTTTATCTTTCTTTAAATATTCAAAGCTAAAAGTACCCAGGTATGGTTGTCCTTAAATGTATCTTGTCTATCATTTGTAGTGTTTGTGGAATGTGTAATTTGATATAATTCGCCACTTTTGGAAAATTATGTCTGTATTTATTTTAAAAGATTTATTTTCTCGTAAGACATTAAGTGTATGCATGTTGTAGTTTTTTGTTCCATTTCCCACGTATCTCCAATCCCTTTCTGGATTCTCATTATTTTCTTTCTATGTAATTTTGAATATTTCCCACTGACCTGTTTTCTAGTTCAGTAATCATTTTGCTCTGTTGTTTCCTCTATTACATTAATGTATAAAATTGCTAGTGTCAACTTTTTGTGACTGTTTTTAGTTCTGTAATTTTCACTTCTAAAAAGCAAATTTAGGGCTTCAGTGAAACTATCTTGTTATTCTAAACTATCCTCTTATTTTCCTTGAATATTAATCATAGCTCTTTTAGAGTCTCTGAAAACTTCAATATTTGGATTTCTTGTGGACACTTTTTTTTTCTATTTGCTTTCAGTTCTTTGGTCCTGTCTTTTAGTATGTCTTATGATTTTTATTGGATTTTGGTAACTTAGAAAATTGCAGAGACTCTTCATGGTGTTCTTGTTCAGCATGGTGAATTCTGAGTGATTATTGTTTTGTCAGGGTACTGGAGATTCATCTGGGTATACCAAAGGCTAAGTTTAGACTGCAATTCACCTCTTCCTTGTGCTTGATCTTTTCACCTAGGCAAGAGTCTTTTTGAAGTTCCCACTGAAAGCTTGGAGTGTTTATCAGAATCCTTCCAGCTTAATAGCCTGGGAACTCTTCTCTCTAATATCACATGGTTTTAAAAATCCTTACCAGGTCTTTAGCCTTGTGGTTACTTGTTGTATTAGGTTTCTGGAGTCTTGAGTTATTCTTTCACAGGGTAGTATCGTCCAGTGATTTAAATAGGACCTGTACACAGAGTGTTAGCTGCTTCTTAGTCATTAGCTTTGCACGAGGAGTTTGGCTCTACAGTACCAAACTGCTTGACCATTCTGAACTCACCCCCTCTTTCTTTATGTAAGATTATGATTTCTGTTTGGACTATTGTTTTCAAAGGAAAGAAGAAACAAAACAAAACCTCGCTTAAAAAAAGACTTCAGGTAAATTTAACGGTCTTTTATTTGTCTGTTTTTTGAGACAAGGTTTTTCTTTGTAGCCTTGGCTATCCTGGAACTGGGAGACCAGCCTGACCTCGAACTTACAAAGATCTGCCTGCCTCTTCCTCCCAAGTGTTAGGAGTTCACTACCATTGCCGAGACAGTCTTCTGTTTAAGGACCAAAGATCTTCATGTATTGATTGGTCAGTTGCTTGCATTGCAATGTCTTCAAAAAGTTGTTATCTATAGATATTTATCCAAGTTTTATAATTCATTTTTGGTGATTAAGTTGAACCTATCTTGTCAGAGAATAAGATCTCTAGGCATGGCAGGATATTTGTAACTCTCTCTCTAGGACAGTTAACCAGGAAGTTTTTCAGCCTTCATCCAAAGGGAATAAGAAAAATAAAAGGCTTACTCAAAGTTGTTTGTCTTTAATATCCACAAAATAAGCATCTTATTTTACTTGTGAGAGCTGTGAGGGCCTACACTTATGCAGTGCATCAGCGTGACTTCAGTGTAGGCAATTCCACTCCACCTCCATGCCTGGTCGCATTCCCTGGAAAGGGTGACCTCCTTTCTGATACAAGGCCATCAAATTCCTTGTCTGTTTTACTCAGCCCTGTCCCTAGGCTGGTAACTTAGATTAACTTTTCACATTTGTTTTTAATCTTAGTCTTTCCTTTAAAATATTTAAAAATTTGCTGTTGTATAAAATCCTTTTCAAACTAATTACTTGAAAGGACCATAAAAAACAAGAGTTTGCTATATAAACTTGCAAATTAATTAATTTTTTTGAGCCTCAGCTTTTTCATCTACAAAATCAAAGCAATGGTGTTTACTTTTTAGAGTCATGGCAAAGATAAAATATCTGAAAATATTTTACACAGTATAAAATGTTTAGAATAATGTTACAAGTGATTATGGATTACCATGGTTTCTCCAGATTAGGTCTGGGTGTCTTGATATGTTCCACCTTCACCACTCAAACCCTTGGAGTAAAAGGGACAAGGCACTGCTCTACTTGCTTCCAAGTCTATATGGCAGTCTATGGCAGTTCTGAGTGTTATGTGGGGAAATACTCCTCTAGCAGGGGGTTTCCATGAACTTAAGGGGACTCTTGTAGATAGTGGGTTTTTGTTTATTTGTTTTTGTGGTCCTTGGTTTGTCCTGACTATTCTCTTTTCATAATAATCCTTGGCCGTATCTGAAGTGGACATCAGAGATTATTCTTTATTTAATATTTTCTTTCTTACTCACTTACTCGCTATGGACAGCTGAGTACCCAAAGGTTGTTTTAAGTCTTAAAAAGGTCCAGCCTCTTTCAGTGCATATTAATGTTTCTTTTAACTGTTCAATTCCTCAAAAATTTTTACTTCAAGCTAGAGAGATGGTTCAGTTTGTAAAGCGTTTGCCTCACAACTGTGAGGACCTGAGTTTGGATCCCCCGGGCCCAAGTAAGAAGCAGGGTGTATGTGCATGGGGAATGGGAGGCAGAGATAGAGGGTCCCTGGATGTGCACAGGTAGTTAGCCTGGTTTATGTGGCAAAGTTCCAGGCTCATGAGTGACTCAGTTTCAGCAAAAACGTGGAAGGTGCCTGGAATCTGACCCCAAGGCTATCCTGTGACTTCTACAAGAGGGTCAAGTACATATGCAGCGGCACTCAGTGGTGTATACACACACAGACATGAAACGTACGTGCATCTTCAGTGACTGCGTCTGTAGTTCCTTCTGCATATAGCTAGGTTTTTCTTTATTTCTATGTTTTCTTGTTTCTGTACTCCTCTCATTCTCTTAATTGTAGGTGTCCTAAGCCTGTCAGGCTTTAGTAGGAGAGCAATAGGCTTTGTTTTTATGTAGCTAATCTTTCTGTATTAAAACATGTGCTAGCTGCTACAATCTTTGCTGCATCCTTACTCTTGAGATTCATTCAGAGGTTTTAGTAGTTGCTTGGACTTGCAACTTTAACTTGATCCTTATTACAAGGCAGTTCTACTTTTCTGCGTTTGTAAAAGCCTTTCAGTATTGTGTGTGCCATCATGCATGTGTGGAGGTTCAAGGACAGCTTTGTGGTGTTGGTCGTCCCCTTCCACTGGGATCAAACTCAAGTTGTCACACCTGTGTGGCATGTACCTGTTGAGCCATCTTGTCAGCCCCTTTCAGTATTTTTTAATACCTCCTTTTTGAAATTTAAGAACTCAGCTTAGTTTTTCCAGCTTTTCCAAGTTCCTACTATCTAGAATCTGTTTATTTTCATTTCTGCTAATACTGCCTGATACCTTTAGTGGCTCAAAATTTTTGTGTTCTTTGACAAAGTAGCTAGAATGTTCAGCACAGGAACACCACTGTATCTTCTAACTGCTTTGCTAGTGCTGTGAACACAGTAGGTCTTCTAAGTTGTCACAGGGGCCAGTTTTGCTAACTATTTCATCACTTTATAACACGACTGTTTACATGACTTCATGGCACCATGGGTATCACCGCGTCCCCGTCAAACTTGTGGGTTTTGCTTGGGGACACCTTCATTCTGATGCTTGTTTTGGTGTTGACCAGGCAGACCAGCTGTTTGAATATTCAAGTACTGAAGAAGATTGATGTTGTTTAAAACAACAGAGGATGTATTTCCTATTCACGTTCTTCTTCCACATGTGTGGCATGTGTCTCCTGTCACTTTTGGTGCCCTCTGACACCAGACTGTTACGATGAGCTGCTAAAATGAGGTTCCATGTGTTTCCAAGGTGGGAAAGAGAATATGGCAACTCAGATGTTCTGCAAAACATGACATATTTCACGTCTGATCATATCTCACTGGTCAAAACAATTTACATGGCTATCCCTAACTTTGTGGGAACACTGAGAAAGTATAGGTCTGTTATATGCCTGCAAAGGAGAGAACCACAGCATTTGTAAATAATGCTAATGCTTCCTACCATTGCACTATCTGGGCCACAGAAAAGGATTTTTCCTGGTTGTGGAGCCATTTAAGACTGTGGCACACTGCCCGTGTATGTTGTGATATCAGGCCCGTCAAACTGCTGCAAAAGGAAAAGTATACATGATGCCTTTCTCCATACAGCTTGTGCCACACCTTCATTTCATGAAATCAACTGGGGGCATTATGTAGCACTGCAGAAATATCTATAATGAGACCCACCAAATTACTTAGAAACTCAGCAATGCATCTCTCCAACATTCATCAAGAAAATAATAAGCTCATGAGATAATCTGACACTCCCCACACTCAATTTTGGACAAAAAAAAATCACTGAAATTCTGTGATGAGAATGGGAAGAAAACCAAGTTGAACAAGAACATTGGTGCCATCAACAGTAACGCATTGCTTATGTCACTTGCTTTCCCTGGAAAGAGCTCCCTCTTTAAATTCAACCCAAAACAAAAACAGGGAGCAGAGCTTACCCTGGGATTTGGGGAAATGGCTTTCTTTCTATTCTCAGTATAGCCTAAAGAGAGAATGAAATCCGAGGGAAGCCAGTCTTCTACCCACCCTTGGTAAGGAAGAGGCCGGCATAGGGCTGTGCAGTGGAGGTTGGCGCTTCTGCAGCCGAGGGAGCCCACCAACTGAGGCAGAGCACTCTTCTGAAATGGATTCAGAGCTCTTTCCTTAGGCTGGCAATCACATTTTAGTTATGGGAAGCCGTTCTTGAGAGGAAAAGGCACACACGGGAGAAAGCCATGTACAGTTATGGGTTCAAATGCCAGCTCCATAACATTCTTGGCTGCACAACCATGGGAAAATCTCACTGTGATATAGTAGAAACAACATCTCCTTACAGCATGGGCATGAAGAATAAATGAGATAGTGGAGTGAAAATGCTCATCCCAGTGGCCAATAAAGAGGAAGTGCTCTAAAATGCTGGCCCATCAGCTCCCTCCCTGAGACAAGTCCATCCAGACAGGGAGGGTAGCCAGGAGTAATAAAGAATGCTTGTAGCCCCAGGAATTGAGCAGTCAAGGCAGGAAGATTGCCATGAATTTGAAACCAACTTAAGATTCAGAGTAAGATTCGGTCTCAAAAAACTAAAAGAAGATGATGAAGAAAAAGAGGGAGAGAGGTGGAGGAGAAAGAAGATAAGGGGTAGAGGAAGGAAAAGAAGAGGCGCATTGGTGGAAAGGTCTCACTAGGGATACATTTCTGAATCCATGTTCAAAGTCAAGAAATACGAGTGCCCATCTCAGGAAAGATCAGGCAATAATACAACTTGGAAATTTGTAAAATACAAATATGGTCATATGATTCTCACTTCATTCTCTCTCTCTTTTACACACACACACACACACACACACACACACACACACACACAGAATGTTGCCCCTAATCTGTCTATATATTTGTCTGTATGTATATGTGATATATATCCATGTATTTATATATATGCATATCTACAGTATAAATATACTTATTTATATATACATGACTGCTTATATTTATTTATATGTATTTGCTTTCTTTCTCATTATCATCTGATTTCTTCAAGTGGGTTCTTTTTATCTCTGGTTCTGTTTTTTTTTCTTTTCTTTGTGTTGTTGCATTACTCTGTTGCTCCTAATCCATATTTCTCTTTACCTTTTTATCTTTCATCCTTTGTAAGTTACTGAACATAAGCAAACCTGTGGGTGAGTCTGGGGAACTGTGGTGCCTCGCTATCCATTCTTTCTGTAACTTTCCCTAGCAAGACTCCTGACTCTTGCTGGATTCACTTCCTCTGCACCATTAGTCTGCTCCCCTGGATCACTCCAATCACAGTGTCATAGCCAGTGAGGTTTAACCTAGGCGAATTATTGTTGACTAAAAACTTTTCCCAACACCCCACTATGACAACTTGTAATACACTCAGCATTGGCAATCTTTGACAGTCTCTATAGAGGCTGAACTTAAAAAATAAAATAAAATAAAAAGAAGTGTAGCTCTGTATTCCATTTTAAAATTGAACTGTTTGGTTTGTTGCTATCTAATTTCTTGAGTTCTTTATATAATTTGGATATGAGCCCTCTGTTGGATGTAGGGTTGGTGAAGATCTTTTCCTATTCTGTAGGCTGCTGTTTTGTCCTTTTGATGGTGTCATTTGCTTTACAGAAGCTTTTCAGTTTCATGAGGTCCCATTTATTAATTGTTCATCTTAGTGCCTGAGCTGTTGGTGTTCTTTTCACTAAGTTTTCTCATGTACCAGTGAGCTCAAGGCTATTCCCCACTTTTTCTTCTGTCAGATTTAGTGTTTCTGGTTTTATATTGAGGTCTGTGGTCCACAGCTATCCACTGTGCAAGGTGATAGCTATTTGTATTCTTCTATATGCAGACATCCAGTTAAACCAGCACCATTTGTTAAGTACACTTTCTTTGTTCCATTGTATAGCTTTGGTTACTTTGTAAAAAATCAAGTGTCCGTAGGTATGTGGGCTTACTTCTGGGTCTTTGATTCAATTCCGCTGATCAGTCTGTCTGTTTTTATGTCAATACTATGTGGTTTTTATTACTATTGCTCTGTAGTACAGCTTGAGATTAGGGATGGTGTTACTTCCAAAAGCTCTTTTATTGTATAGGATTGTTTTAGCTATCCTGGGTTTTTTATTTTTTCATATGAAGATGAGAATTGTTCTTTCAAGGAATGGCTAAGAGCACTTAAAGAAATGTTCAACATCCTTAGTCTTTAGGAAAATGCAAATCAAAACAACTCTGAGATTCCATCTTATACCTGTCAGAGTGGCTAAGATCAAAAACTCAAGTGACAGCTCATGCTGATAAGGATGTGGAACAAGGGGAATACTCCTCCAAAGCTGGTGGGAGTGAAAACTTGTATAACAACATTGGGAATCAATTTGACAGGTTCTCAGAAAATTGGGAATAGCTTTACCTCAAGATCCAGCTATACCACTCCTGGGCATATACCCAAAAGATGCTCCATCATAACCACAAGGACACTTGCTCATCTATGTTCATAGAAGCTTTATTTGTATTATCCAGAAGCAGAAAACAACCTATTTATCCCTCAACTGAAGAATGGATTAAGAAAATATGGTAAATTTACACGATGGAATATTACTCAGCTATTAAAGACAATGACATCACGAAATTTGTAGGCAAATGGATGGAACTAAAAAAGATAATCCTGAGTGAGGTAACTCAGGTACAGAAAGACAAACATGGTATGTGCTCACTTATATGGACTTTAGCCGTAAAGTACAGGATAACCGTGCTACAGTCCACAGACCCAAAGAAGCTAAGTAGCAAGGAGGGCTCAAAGGAGGATGTTCGGATCTCACTGAGAAGAAAAATAGACCTCTGGGTGGGATGGATGGAGGGATCGGGTGGGAAGGGGAACAGGAGGGACCATGTGTGGGAAGGACAGCAGGAGCGAGAACTGGAATCAGTGTGTGTGGGCATCTCTGGGACAAGCTAGACATCCAGGACAATGGGGACCCTTGGGAATCCATGAGGGTGACCTTAGCTAAGACTCCTAGCCATAGGGGATATGGAGCATGAAATGGTCACCTTCTGTAACCAGGCAAGACTTCCAATGTCGGGCTGGGGGAACCAACCCAGCCACAAAACCTTGGACTCATAATTTTTCTTGCCTATAAGAGGTACAGGAATAAAGAGGGAGCAGAAAGTGGGGGAATGACCAACCAATGACTGGCCCAACATGAGTCTCATGCCATGACAGAGAGCCCACACCAACACTATTAATAATATCTGCTATACTTGCAGACAGGAGGCTAGCATAACTGTCATCTGAGTGGCTTCACCCTGCAGCTGATGGAAATAGAGGCAGAGACCCACAGCCAAACATTAGGCAGAGCTTGGGGAATCTTATGGAAGAGGGGAGGATGAAATGAAAGAGCCAGACAGGTTAAGGACATCACAAGAAAACCTACAGAATCAACAGAGCTTCTTAGGGACTCTCACAGAGACTGAACCACCAACTAGAGAACATGCATGAGACAGACCTAGGCCCCCTACACATATGTAACAGATGTACAGCTTGGTCCTCCTGTGGGACCTCTAACAGCCTGAGCAGGGCCTGTCCCTGACTCTGTTGCCTGTCTTTGGATCCCTTTTCCCTTGTCTGGCCTCAATAGAAGATGTTCCCAGTCCTCCTACAACTTGACATACCAAGGTGAGTTGATATCCGTGGGAGGTCTCCTCTTTCCTGAGGAAAAAGGGACTGGGGTCTAGGGAGGGGAGAGGTGGGGGAGAGGTGAGGAGGGATTGGGAGGAGAGGAGGGAGGGGAAGTTCCAATTGGGATGTAAAGTAAATAAATTAATTAATGGATAAAAGATAAAGAATTATAACCAATCATCCAAGAAACAAAGGTGTAAATAGCTCCTTATGTTCTGGGCTTCACTTTTCTCAAAAATATTATAACTCCAATCAAGTGCAAAGCCCTTAACTCAAGAATGAACACACTTCAGGTAGTAGAAAGTGATAAAGTATGTTTTGAGCTTCTTTGAGACTTCCCTGCCAAATATGCTGATTCACAAAATGTATCCTGTTTTGATGCTTTAGAAAAATAAATAGATTAGCTACCTTGTGGTACATGGACTGTTTCAATCCCACCAGTTTGGGACTGGAAACTAATTCAGAAGGGATTGTATGTAGCAGATGTAAAAATTTCAGGTAAATTAGTTCATTCTGGCATTTTTATTGTTTCTGCATTTCATCAGATTTAAGGTAACTTGCAAAGCAATATGAGCTCCATCATATGTGTTTGCACCAGCATAGATCAGGCTAACCAAAGAGCCTCATGGTCTTGACAGTGCCCTGGCAGTCCACTGGGGTTGCCAGATATCACCCAGAGCATTCTCCTCACAGTTGGTGCTGTGCTTAAGGTCTGAATGATTTTAAAGGGCCCATAAAAAGTTGACTCTTGAAAATAGTATTGGTTCTCAAGTAATAAAACTAAAAATTTGTAGAAATTAGGGCTTCTACGAATGTAGCTCAGTGGCAGACTGTTTACCTAAAATTAATAGATATTGAATTGTATCTCTACAAATTAAAACATTCAATTAGGCTGCAACTGTATAATTATCATGTCATTATATGTGGGCAGTGAATTTATTTTTATATTGTTTATGTGATATGTGGTTGTGTTTGTTCAAGTAAGTACTGAGTCACATAGTGTCTTAGAACATCTTAAGGTGTCAGAGATTTGAAAATATTTGTTGAAGTGGAAAACTTAAAAATATTTCTCCAGAGTAAAATGAGTTTCTGGGCATGGACTGGATGTCTTGGTTTAGGAATAAGTCCTTGTATTTCACATACCCCATGATGCTATGTTTGGATGGAGCAGCTGCCTCCTTCCTTAAAAAATAATCAGAACTCCTTTCTGAAAGAAGTCATCAAATATAAACAGCAAAATGATACGAACTTCATTTTATTGTTCCCTAAATTGTATTTCAAACAAAACACTTATGTGACTATATTGGGAAAAGGGCCTTTAAGAAGGTGACTAAGTTAAATGAAGTCATAAGAGTAGAGTTCTGATCCTTTAGAACTGGTGTCCTTATACAAATGATATCACCTTCCATGATGTGTGTGGGTGCGTGTGTGTGTGTATGTGTGTGTTAGGGACATAAGGAGAAGATGCATTCTACAAGGAAACAAATAAGTCCTCTTACCAGGAGCAAAACTACAAGTGGCTTGATCTTGGAGGTCCACCCTCCAGCTGTGAGAAGAAAAATTCTTGCTGTTTAAGTCACCCTGTCAGTGCTGACTGTTCTGTTTGTCTGAGAAGACCAAGGGGCTGTATCTTAGCAAGCAGCAGTGGGCAGGCTCTGGAGGCCCAGGGCATGCCTCCTGCAGGTTCAAGAGATACTTCCAGGGTATTCCTAAATCTGGAAACTAGGGACATTAGTCTGTGATGTGGTTGTGCAAGTATGGGGAGGAGGAGGACTTTCTAGGACTAGGTGCTGCTCTGTGGAGCTGCTGTTGTATGGATGCCTGTCCTGTACAACACCTAACCTTCCTCCGAATTCACCCACCTAAAGACCAGCTCTTTGAAGGAGCATCAGTTTGTTAGCCACCTGGATCCTGTATGTACCCGATGGGCTCAGCCCTGAAGAACTGTAACTATAACCCTCATACCTCAAGGTCATAGCCAATGCCATGGGCCTTACACATCTGAAGAAAAACATAATAGAAGATTAGCGAGAGGTTGTCGTGCTTCAGCTGGGTGGTCATCAGTGCATAGCGACTGGTTTCCGGTGACTAGAAAAGCCACAACTGAAAGTTAGACTCAAAATTTTTACATCAGAAATTTAACTTTATAGCTACAGATTTGTAGAAAAATTACTAATAACACAGAAGTGGTAATCCCAGCACAGTTGCAGTGTTATAATACATTATATTGTTTTGGAACATTTGTCATAACTAAAAACCCAAACTGCTACATTACTATTTCCTACCTTAAGTTCATACTTTATTTGAATTTCCCGAGTTTTCCCTTATTTCCTCCTTCCTGTTTCAGGATCCCATCTTATATTCAGGATCATATTATACTCAGTTATCCTACTTCTTATGTCTCTTAGGGCTTTTATAGTTTTTCGATTCCCATGTTTTTTATGAACTTGACAAGTTCGAGGAGTACTGTTAGTTATTTTATAAAATTCCTATTGATTTGTTTTTTTTTTCTGATTTATTTCTCAGGATTGGACTGGAGTACTATGTTTTTGAGACATAAAGGCCACAATATAAACCTCAGTCTTCATCACTTTATCTCAAGGGTCTATGCTATTGTATTTTTTCTAAAGGTCACCTGTTGAAAGATGATCAAGCCATTAGGAGGTATGATTCTGTGGAAGATCCTTAGGTCAGCAATCAATCACCCCCATCAGATGTCCAAAGTACTGGGCTAGTCCACCAGGAAGTGGAGCCTCCAGACTATAAGCTAAATAACCCCCATGTTATCATTATTACCTCAAAGCTGACTAATGCACTATCAGTATAACATGTTATCGATAGTGTCAGCAAACAGTATATTCACTTCCCATACTATACAGAAGTAAGCCACTTTAGTGTTTACAAAAATCCCCTCTCCAGTTCTGGAGTTGGATAACTGCATTTTCTGTTGGGAAACTGCTACTTTTAAAAATGTTTTTTATTAGCAGATATTAATTATACATACAAATGGGTTTCACTATGGCAATTCCATACATATACACAATGGATTTCAGTTATATTCACCTGTTACTCCTTGTTCCATTTCTCCTTCCCAATGATCTCATTCTTCTTCCTAAGTAGCCCTTCTACTTTTCTCTTTATTTTGCAATCCTGTCAGTTGGAGCTGTCCCAGAGACTGGCTATAGAATTTTATATTTTTAAATATAATTTATATATTTTCTAAAACATTTAAAATTTCATCTGCACAAATTAAAGTAGTTGATGCTAGCAGCTTTGCAGTATACCATTTGTAACATGTTATATTTGTCTTGGACAGTCAGCTGTTTCTGTGAGATAACTGGGAATTAGGAGACCTGCATACAGAACCCTCACCAACTTTAAGGGCGTAAAAGATGAATGTTCCTGGCCCAGATCTTGAACTTAGGCAGTCCTGCAAGGGCTTGAACTTCCACATTGACTTGAAACAAAAGAAGTCAAAAGAAATGCCAGCGTACAGCTGGCTTTGGGGTTCCTGGGGATCTGTAGGCAGACCTTGGCCTCTGTTTAGGAAGTAGTGTGGGACTGAGCTGATCAAGTGCCCATCAGACAATAGATATTTTTACTCTTCTGGAAGTCTGCTGTCTTTTTTCTTGCTGCCTCTTCCTCTCTGTCAGGCACATATGTCCAAATTCTACAGTCATCTTTTATAGCATGTCTCCCTCCCATGTGACTTTCCATCAACATTTATATCAAACCCTATATGTGAACGTTACCATCAGACCATTGGTAAGGATGCTTTCCCCCTAACAAATGTTAGGCCCTCACAGGCTAATCCATTTTGAGTCATGTCTTGCCATTAGGATTGTGCCATCTGTACCTACTAGGACATTTTTATTTTTAAATAGACGCACAAAAACATAAATGTTTTTCTTATCAGTGATATACATGTAATGTTTGATACATGTATGCATTTCACAATATTTAAATCACATGAAGCATTTTTTATCTCCTCAAATATTTATCATTTCTTTATGGTAAAAACTTTCAAAAGTTTTCTTTTGTTATTTTTTTAATGTGCCATACAAAACTGCTGTTATGCTTCACAATATTGTGGTGACAAGAGCCAGCTAAGAGAAGCTCTGACTGAGCTGGCCAGACTTTACTGTGCCAGGCTGTGTTATCACCTCCTGTCATAATGAAGGCCCAGAAGCCCAAGCCTTTACACATGGATGTGAGCTGCAAACACAATGGAATTTCCCTGAGCTACTGAATATGTAATCATGTGGTAGTTACCATAAATTCACAAGGTAATTCCACCCAAGGTAATTTTTGTGTTCTAAACTTATCTTATGCTACCTTAGTATATAAATAAGCAAAACCACTATTATGCCACCATCAGTGAGAGAGGAAGGAAAGTACCTGGTAGGCAGATCACCCTCCATACCATGTTTCTTGGTCATAAAGCACAACAAAACAACTTATGGACCAGCTGAATGTGCCTTCTGGATGTCAATAAGACCAGACCACCTGAGGCCTGGTCTTCTTGGTGAAAACAAACTCTTGTGTCCCCCCCCCCCTTTCCCAGCCCTGAATGTAAAAATGCATGGAGAGTCGGAAGAGACTCAGGATGATTGATATGTCTCTTAGTTGTTGCTTCTTTTTCATCATTGTCACATCCTAGCCTATGACTTATTGCTCAGGAGCTCTGGTTAAAAGGGCGCAAGCAGAATTCCACAATGGACAGGACATATGGAATCAGAAATGCAGTGGTTCAAAACCTGGGAGGCCATTGACTATCTGTGTGATTTAACATTTAACGTCTAAATCTGACAATGCCCCATGTAAGACTGTGTCTGAAATCTGATAAATCATACCTACTACCCTTGTCGTCACTATTCCTTTGAAAGGAATCTAGACTATAAGTAAATATAGTTTCCGAGGCTGTTTCCTTCCTCTACTGGGGGCACCCCCTTGTCTTCTGGGATTCTGACCATGCTCACAAGATTTATTGTTTTTCCTCAAACCAAGTTGCTCAGTTTCATTCTCCTACTCAGAAGTCCTCAGGGTTGTTTCCTTGTCTTCAAGCTGAAAGCCAGAGCCTACCTTAGTGGGCAAACAGTCTCAGTACACTGCTCTAACTCTCGCCCTCTGATTCTTCACCATCCTCTAAAGGAAACATGGTCTCTTCAGACATTCTATGCTTTACAAATTGAGGCCTTCCCTTCCTTTCTCTTCACTGACTACCCTCGTCTGTAAGGCCTGACCAACTTCCATGTATGCATAAAGAGCCTCCTGACCTTAGCAGGCCGTCAGCATCTTGCTGGAGCAGTCGCTCTAACGGCACCTGTAGATGGCCTCGTCGGTCTTCTTTGTGAAAGTGTATACTGTGTTCATACATATATTGTGTGTATAAACTGTTCATTTCTAGAAAAAGATGGCTCATGGTTTCAAGTGATTTGATAGGTTCCATATTTCCCTATTTACTTAATTCAGTCATTTGTGCTGCCTAGAAAACCATACTCCTTCATGATCACCTAATCCATTCTGTGTCACTGAGCTTGGCTGAGTTCAGACGGATGGGAAGACAATGGTTGACACATACCAGAAAGCAGTTCAGTCACAGGGACATAGCTCTCCTTTGAAAAGAGTGTTCTGAAGCCTCAACTAGGCTTCTTTAGTGAGGAGCTGAAGCTGCCAAGAACCCAAGCCCTGACTGAGCCAGTGCAAGGCTGGCTAACGCGTTGCAGGTTCGAGAGCCTGCGCGTTAAACCTTGGCTTCCCCATTTGCTTGCTAAGTAATCTTTAATATGTGCTTGCCTCCTATTACCTCAAATCTCACATCTAAAAATAAACATAATAGTTCCTACCTAATATGCTGGATTACGAACAAGTTTGTGTGAGGGGTTTAGCAAAGTATGTTTAGGTTAGGCTTAGCACATTGTGTTGCTGCCCTCACCCTAAGCTCTGTGGCAGAGCCAGGTGCTGCCCTTAATAAACCTGGAGCTCTTTGCCACTTGATCCAGTTTTCTCCATGCCTCATGTGTTGGATGAGAGATCTTTTGAATTTGCTTCTAGTTGATTTCTTGCTGGGTGTTGACTGACACAGCTGAGTGATGACTGATAAAGGCTTAGGTATGGCCTGCCATAACAATATTACCCCCTTCTAGATTCTTCTACAACAACAATAAAAACCAACCTAAGGACATTTTCAAGAAAGGATGCAGAATGGGGAGATGGGCCTTTCCTGTTCACCCCCAGGCTATGTTTCTCCTAGGTTCTCTTCAGTGTGTGAGGCGAGCCTTTCCACAGACAGCCCCATTCTCTAGGGCCCACAACACCAAACTGCTCGGGAGACTTTGAGCATTGTTTGGGCTGTTCCTATTTGTAACTAAGGAAACTGAGGCCAAAGCAAAGATCAGAATTCATCATCCCTACTCCCAGACCGACACTCTTCACTCCAAATTCCCACTGGCTACATCTGGAATGTGTGGGATCTCAGGAAGTTAGTCTCCATGAGAACGAGAAGAAACAGCACACAAAACATCACTGTTAGTCTAGTCTTATTAAGCTACCTTTCTAAATCACAATCTAACAAGAATGCTTCAAGCTAAATAAAAGAAGCCCAGAATACTCTTTTTCACTGGAGAATATAATTTTGCTTCAGCCACAATTTAAATTGATTTAGTTCTGTGCACAGCGTCTGAAGTGTGGAGCACATTCTATTTTCACCATGATACTTGTTTTGACAGTGATGCATTTCAGTTGACATAGCTGAAATCCTTATGTAATAAATCTCTGCCTGAAAATTAATCATGTTTATAATATTCTGAGAATTAATAACACCCATTGCTCAAATCATTAACTTAAAAAAGGAGCTTCCAAAATCTGTTCTCGGCAGTAAGGGACCACAAATAA
Source organism: Psammomys obesus (assembly GCF_907164565.1). Classification (NCBI taxonomy): domain Eukaryota; kingdom Metazoa; phylum Chordata; class Mammalia; order Rodentia; family Muridae; genus Psammomys; species Psammomys obesus. The sequence continues at coordinate 1,038,141 of NW_026585691.1, forward strand.
ATGAATGTTTGATAAAATAATCCAAGCAGCAGTTTAACAAGCGTAAACTGGAAGGTGGCTGCAATAACACAGAACTATTGTTTAAGGGTTGGCAGAGGCTGATGAGGTTCTTATCCCAGTTATGAAGCAGGCATCCACATGCATAATGAACTGCTCTCTGAATTATTAATGTGTTGCTTATTTAGCCTCATCTGTCTAGAAGATAATGTATCCTAACTCTAATGAGTGATTGGTTTTGTACATAATTACAGTAGCAGCGGTAGTAGGGAAATACGTGCCTTCAACGAAGGACTTCTAAAAATAAAGTCATCACATAAACTCTGATGTGGTTGCATTCTATCAAAATCAAACCTGAAGCGCTTGAGAATTCATAATGAATTACAGGAGACAGAGTCATTATTAACATCATAATTTAACACAAAAGGTTTTACTTAATCATTCGTTACAGATCATATCTGTTCAAACGTGTATAAATGACTTGGGTTGTTTCAAGATGTTAGCAGAGATGACTTTTTTTTTTTTTTTTATGGCCACTCAGCAACTGTGGTTTGAAAGGTTCAGGAAGAGAAGGAAGGAGTGAGGGCTGACAGAAAATGGTGGTTATTGATGCTAATTTTAAAGTTAGAGAAAAGGTTCAAATGACACCTTTGTGTGTGTGTGCACATGCACACGTGCGTGCACACGCACAGGAAGGCAGAGATTGACCCTGAATGCCTTCCTTAGCAGCTCTCTTTTTGTGAGGCGGGGTTTCTCCCTGGCCTGCAGATTACTGAATCCTAGCGGCACTGCACGCAGATTTTTTACATGGGTTCAGGAGAGTGAACTCAGGTCTCAGGCTTGTGCAGCAAGCACTGTACTCACCCGTCTCCCCAGCACTCTCTGTTTCTAAAATGTGCATATCTGGGATTTCTCAGACCTTATTTATGCTGTCAAATGTATTTGGTTGGTTGGTTTGCTGGCTGTAAAGGAGTTTGGATCAGGTCATCTCTGAGCAATTCTGAGAGAACAGGCTCTTTGCTCACTTGTTTGTTTTGTCTCAACACAAAGGAATAGAAGCAAACTAGGAGTATTTACTTTACAGTTCTTAGTTTTGAACGTGCTGACCTCATCAGAGTGGGTTTATTATCACAGAAGCCATCTTTCCACATCCACCTTCTTGTGTCTTCTCCCTCAGTCTTCACAGGGGGGTTAATTGTGAACCTGCCAATATCAGAGTGTGCACATACTTGGGAAGTTTCATGTTGGCAAAAAAACTGTACTGTTGTGTACATGTGTACATGTTTTTTTAAAGAATCTATTACATGTGTAAATATGCCTGGAGCCTGCACAGACAGCCAGTGGTTCAGGATGGCAGAATTTGTTGCTCTCTAAAGCGCTGTAAGTTTATTCTCATACCAGAAACCCAGGTAGCTTTTTTTTGTCATGATTCTGGAAACATTTTATTTCTTAAACATTTTATTTCTTATAATGTTTTCCTGTTTTGTGTAGGCAGCTCCTAAAAGCATGTAATAGTGTTTGTGGGGCCGGATACTGTGGAACTGGGAGGAGCTGGTCCAGAACAGGACTAGGGCTGAACAATGTCCTACCCCGGAAATCTCACCTGATAGTGGTAGGAGTGAGGACCGTTCCCTCTCCTTCCCCTGGACTCCCACCTTTGCCACCCTCTCGGTAGTCACATAGCCTGGTGGACAGGTTACAGGTTTAACATCTTCTCTCCTTACAAGGTCATGTCCAGCAAGCACTGCAAATAATGCATTCTCAGCACCTTGGTCCTGGCCAGTAATGTACACTCACCCTGAAAGTCTCTGCCCATTCCCCAAAGATTTAAATAGCCTTTGTTCCTCCCAATTAAAGGAGCTGTTCAATGAAGCCTGCTTCCTGAGCTCTCCATCACCCCCAGCAGTTGCCTTGTTCTCCCTCTCAGGCCACTGATCTGAGCATGCTGTTAAGGGAGAGCAAGCAGAATGGGAACCTCAAGTCTTCACAGAGTTTCCATTCTTGGCCTATAGCTAGGAGGGATACCTGGAGGCAAGAGGTAGGGAAATGAGGGAATGTTGTGATTCAAGGTACAACTATTGTTATGGCTCCGCAAAGCTACATTCTGATGTGGCAGCTTGTCTTTGGAAGGTTGTACTGCTACTGTTTTCATCCACGCCTGGGCCAAGGGCACCACAGATCCTTCTGCCTTTAGGTGGAGACAGTTTCCTCATACCCAGTTCAGTTCTGCTTCTCAATAGGCAAAGATTAAGGTGATTCCTAGGAGCAAGGCCCTGGATGGTACCCCCTGGGAGAACTGGATTGAGATCCATATAGAAAGAAGCCATATGTGTACTCAAGACATCAAGAACCTCTCTAGGATAGTGGGGGAAAGAGTCAAATAAGCCCCTTTAAACCTAGAGGCATGTAGATCTGAAGCTGTTCAGCAGAAAGGTAGGAGATGTCGCCTCAAAAGCCTATGAGATAGGGTCCAATTAATCCTGATAGGCTGTCGACCTGGCTGGTCCTGAATTCACAGAAACCCACCTGCTCCTGCCCCGCAGTGCTGGAATTAGAGATGTCTGCCTCCATACCCAGCTGGAATTCTTTATCTGATTAATATATTTGGATGTCAGGTAGAGCTTCATTTTCAGAAGGACAAGAAGCCACTGTTTGAGAAGGCATAAGAACCCCTTTAGGGACAGTCAGGACTACTGGATCTGTACAGCCTCAAATGCACTCTTATACTAAGGACCATCTTGCCCTGTTGACCTTTATTCTTTCCCCCATGACCTGTTTGGCTAGATCCACAAGCACCCACTCTCCCTGTGGAGACCGACTCTTTATACCCCGAATGCTCTAAGTTGGTAAACCTCACCAGCAGCAGGTCTCAAAGCCTGTCATCCCAGTGATGACAAAGGAGACTGTGGTACAGAGAGGCAGATCATGGGAGGCCTCATTGATCAAGCTAAGAAGATCACAGGAGCCTGATCTTTAGAAATCCTGGGTAGGAAACGAAACCTCCAGAGCCAGCAATGGCTTACATCTGGTTGAGTCACTGGCCAAAGGAGCTCATGGAAACCCCCAAACATCTCAGGTTATTGCCAAAGGTATTGATTACTCTTCACAACCCAATGGTAAGACCTTATTACATTGAACACAGAGAAGACAAACTGGTGCCAAACTATAGCCTTCACCCCTGCTGACTAGTGTCCATGGTACTGGAAGGTCCTCTGCATTGACCTAACTATAAACCCTGCAATGTACAGCAGTGACCTTGCCTGCATGATATGCTGCTGCAAACGTAGCACAAATTCTGTGGGAATAGGCAACCACTCTTTGTATTTAAGCCCATAACTGACAATTCTCAGGTGGCCAAGAACCTGAAACAGGATAAGTCATGGACCTAGGGAAAAGGCAAATACTGTTGTTCTGCTAAAGGAAAACAACAATAAAACGACTCCTTATGACATTTTGCTATATCCATATACCAGAGCCTCATTCAGCCATCATCATAGAAGCTTCCATTGCAGTAAATAGGAACTAACACAGAGACCCTCAGCTGGTGAGAGATCTTGTAGCACTCAGTCCTAAGAGGAAATCAAACCCCTCCCCTTACAGGTTCAGGGAACTGTGGGAAGAGGAGGCAGAAAGCTCCTTAAGAGCCTTAGGGGATGGATGACTTCAAGGAAGCAGTGACACAACAGGACTAATGCACATATGAACTCAGAGAAAATGTGGCAGCGTGGGCAGATTCAATCCAGACAGGGTTCCAGTGCTGAGATGGGAAGTAGACTTGGGCTATCTCTGGTTGACATCCACTTGCAAAGGAAACATTAGTTTTCTCTACTGTAGTCCTGCTGGGTACATTTATCACACTCAAGGGCAGGCCCCATTCCCAGAAGGAGATGGCCAGCACAAAACAAACTCAGTGGTATTTTTGTAGGTGTGTGTGTGTGTGTGTGTGTGTGTGTGTGTGTGTGTGTGTGTGTGATATGGCTTAGTTTGGGCATTTTTTGTTTTACTGGTCTTTTGCTTGTCTACTATGGTTTCTAATTTTGTGTTTTTATGAGTTTTGTGTGTCTGGTTTTGTGTATGTGTTTTTTAATTATGGTTCTTTTGTTTTTGCTTGCCTCTTTGTTTATTTTTCAAAAATAGGGAAAAATAAAGGGCACGAAGTTTGGTAGAGAGAAGGGGAGGATCTGAGAGGAGATGAGAGAGGGAAAACTATAGTCAAAAATTATATATGTTCTATATTATATATAATTTAACATATAACATATATAATGGTTTTCAAAACAGGGTTTCTACATGTAGTCTTGGTTGTCCTGAAACTCTCTCTGTGGACCAGTCTGGCCTTGAACTCAGAGATTCACCTTCTTTTGCCTCCAAATGCTGGGATTAAAGGTGTGTGCCATCATGCCTAACTTAAAACATTTTTTTCTACTTAGAAAAATTCTGGGTAGGATTAATCTGTGTTTAAATTAACTTTTTACTTTGTAGCAGTCTTAACTGTAGTTTTTAGGTAAAGGGAAAGGAGGGAGACAGGAAGTCTTAGGGAAGTTCTAGTGTATTAGTGTGAGGTGGTTGGGGGCAGGCTTTCAGGTGGCATCTTCGTGGACGCAGAGTGCAAGGCAAGACCTGAGGCGTTCTAGCAGCTACAATTATTGTAGCCTAGTTGCTGGCAGGGTGTGGGGCAAGGCGAGGCAAGGTGAGTCCTGCCAGCCCGTGGCCTGAGCCTCCAGGAGGATGTTCAGAGGAAGAGACCATACAGTTCTAAACAGCTCCAGCTGAGGACTCAGCAATCAGTTCTGGGTCAGGGAATCTAAGCTCAAATGGAAATGAGGGCTAGAAAAAGAGGGATGAGGGCTGTCAAAAATAGCTGGCTGCTTAGAGAAATATGAAGAGAATTGGGAGGTAACCAAACAGAAAGCCTGTGGCCTCTAGGCTTTCATATTCTGCTTTTCCTCTTCCTGGTGACCTCTCCCGTTTCATGGCAGACTGTTCCATTTTTGGACCTTGTTTTTAAATGGCTCAGTGACCTGTTTGGGTCTTTATTTTCTTCTCGTTCACTTAGCAGTTGAGCACTGCTGAACGCCAGATCAACAAGAAGGAATCTGCTGCTTACCAGGTCTGCCTGGATGCTAAGGCGCTTCTTTTTCCTTTTTGTGTCTTGAGGAAAGCGGGGCACTTCCAGGGTGCTTAGACTACAATCCAGATGACCATTGGTCAGGTACAGCGTGAGCTGAGTCATGGCTAGCTGGTCACTGTACGAGAGGCTGAGGCCTGTGGTCCATACCTGGTTAAAACACAAGTCAGAGAGGGGAGGGATGAGATGGGAGAAGAAAGATAGCTATACCAGTCCAACTAGATCAACAGGCCACACTAAACAAGTAGCCAGTGAGATTCTTGGGGTAGATGCCTTTGCCTCTGTTTCTAGATCAAACAGCCGAGGAAAGGAGCTTGTTTCTTGCGTTAGAACATATGTGGTATGTAGGAAGTTAAAGAAATGAGAACCCCTGGCCAAGATAATCTAATAGAGAGCTTAGTGAGTTTTTGTTGTTTGCGTGTTTGTTTTTTGGCTTGTCTATCTCATTTCAGAGATGGACAGGGCAAATGTTTTCTACTGAGATTGGATAAAAGCTAAAGAGAGTGGTAACTAAAGTGGAAAAGTGAGTGGAGACAGGGTGCAGTAAGAAAGGAGTTTTCCTTGACTTTGGAAAAAATAATATGTCTCCAAGAGTTTCAGTGTGCTCTTACCAGAAAGTTAGAAGAGTGAGGTGGTAAGTCTACCACCATCTTACTTTATCAGCCCACAGAGTCATAGTGCCCTCAACAGTGACCTGGTGCCAACCTCTGGGATTATGAGCAGACTATGATGCAATCAAAATTTAAAGGCTGGAGAAAACAGATAGGTTAGATATACTTACTGTGGGTTTGTAGATATCTGAGTGATGGTTATGAATTTATTTGATGGATATTTACTGAGCATCTACTATGTGCTAAACTGGCTGTGACAAAAGTTCCTATGCTACCTTCTCCCTTTCCTTTAAGGTTACAAGTCATTTCAGACTCCCACGAGATTCCCAGAATCCAGCTTAGCTGAATGCTTAAGGAAGAACATGCAAGTCACTAGAGCCAAAAATACAGAAGGCTAGGCCATGCCATCAAGACAGCATATCCACATATGCTCAGGGACTGACAGCTCAGTGCAATGTGCACTCTAACAATGATTATGGGAAGTAGATAGGACAGCCTGGGTTTTCTTGGTGGAGTCCAGGCTGCCTCTGAAGGTGACACTTGAGCTTTAAACTAGTAATAAAGTCATGGTTTGCACGGACCAAGAATATATGGTGTGCTAGGTACTTCACAGACTTCTCTGATCTTTCCAGTTACATTAAAATACAACATACACACAGATAAAAACAAACAAACAAACAAACAAAAAACAGGCTCAAGAGGTACCTAAGTCCACACAATAAGTAAGGGTACACTCAGATTCTAGCCATTTCTGTCTGGCCCTAAGCGCACCCTCCTCCCACGCACCTCTGGACAAGAGGACAATGAAGCTGTAACAGTCCTCCAGTCAAATGAAAAGTCAGAGTCACAGAGGACAGAACATGAACTTGTTTAATATAGCCCATGCCATGGAAGTGTCTTGTGGAGAAAACATAAAGTATTGTATTTCTGGAGCATGCTGTAATTAGAAGTAATGCATTTTCACCATAGGAAGTTGGAAACTAACACATTTTCATAAAGATTTGATTAAATATTTTTTCCTCTTAGAAAGCCTACAAGTGCCCCACTCACCAACTCTGTATGTTAAAATACATAATACATCTGCCCTAGAGTGGACTTCTCTCTTACAAATCTAGCAGTGAGTGACTTGAGTAAGCATTGAATGTAAATGGCATCATTATAAGAATATTAAGGGGTCAAGCTGTCAAGGCCCCTTGCTAAACTGAAGCTAATTTCAGGATCATATTCGCACAGTAATGCTCTTTCATAACGGCAAATGAATCACATTCGCAACAATTGTTGAAAACTAACTGCCAAGTAGCTGCTGCAGTTGTGAACACCCTATTTGTCAACTGAAATCTTTCCTGCTGCATGGGATTATTGCAAATCAGATGGGGCAGCTCCTGTTCCCTATGAGGAGAAGGTGAACTTGCTGTTTCTAAGTGTTCATTTCCTGGGTTTCTCTTTTCATGCTTTGATGCTCTCGATCAAAAGGAGATGTGTATATAAAATATTACTAATACTCTTGTTAGGGATATTGCAATTTTGGTGGTAAGGCTTTTGACAGGAAGGCAACAGAGTATAGGGAAGAGAAGCAAGGAAAGCGCCTGTATATGGCCCTCTCGAGCAGCACACCTTTAGCTAGTACTGATGCTCTCTCAATCTCAGTGGCCTTAAGTGTCAGGCGCAAGCAGTAATATCTGCCACATGGAGCTTCGAAACAAACAAAACACACAAATACATAAAACTGCCTGATAGAGTTGAATACAAATGTTACCTATGATTACTAAGCATTCCCTTTAAGAGGACAGATTCCTCACTGAACACAGTGGTGCAAGCCCATAAGCTGAATCAATGAGGATCACAAGTTCAAAGTCAGCCTGGACTAACAGTGGGAAATTCTGTCTTTTAAAAAAGATTCTTTAGGAGGAACAGTTTGTGTGGCTGTCAGATGGCACCATTTCCTAACTGGTTTGCCCCACAGGCAGGTTTTGGGCAAGGCTGCTATTACTCCAGCTCTTTTTTACTGGTGAGGGTACTGAGATCTAAAAGCTGCTTCATAGTTTGCCTGAGATGGTAGAGCATGGCCAGATCTCCGAGTTTTCTAGAGCTCAGTATTTTTGCTCCCCAGGCTGCCCTAACTCCTTGGTTCTGAAAGGAAATGAAACACATTTCCCTCAGCAGCAGGCTTGCCTGATCTGCTCAGATAATTGTTCCGTTCTCCATCTGGTTTTCCCTGCTGAAAACATTGCCCAAGGCATGCTTGTTTGTGTACAGGGGTTCCAATATCCCCCTCTAGATTGTTAGCCCTAAAGGGGAAGCTGCTAAGTCTTTGTCTTCCTGAGGCCCCTAGTGTGGGGGGGTATGGTTGGTGAAGTAGGGTGCATTCACTATTCCAGTCCATATTGTGCCCGCCTCTGGGGCCTCCTGGGGCCGAGTCCTCTGCGCCTCCTTGGTGCCTGCCCCATGTTCCCACTACATCTCAACTTGATCTAATTTTTAAATTTAAAATTCAATGTTAACTTTAAAAACGTCCAGCTCCCTGCAGTGGGTACCCCTGTTACAAGCAAACCATGACAGTGGCCTGTTCAAAAAGCACTCTGAGAAGGGATGAGGACAATGTCTAGGGGGGATTTTGACATGACTTGCTGTGATGGCTTGTAATGAGTAGATTGATGGGTTAATTGATTAGATTTGAAGGTAAGGGTAGGGCAGGAAAGACTCTTTAAAAAAACACCCAATACAATCAGTTTGCTTTATAACTGGAGCAACTCTGGCAGAGGTGGTAAGGTGGTTCTCCTTGGATCACAGCTAAGCATCAAAGGTGCACAAGGTCTACACGTCCTATTTCTCATCAGAAATCACTTGATGATAATAGTTTACTTGATGATTTTAAAAATAAATTTGCTGCAAATAATATGAATGCTAGGGAAACTCAAATCAAGGTATCAAGAACACAACACAAAAATATTCACTGCAGCATTACTTGTAATACTAAAAACTTACAACTGTCTAGCATTTGAGCACTAGATAAGAAAATTACAATACAACCAAGTGATGGGATGGTGTGTGATACTATATGAGAGATGATGGTTGTGAATAACGTGATGATATAGTGTGCACAGAAAAAGAGGACAAGAAAGTTATGTAAGCAATATGACTTGAGCTTTGCAAAAATAATATGTACACAAAAAGACTAGACGAGAATATTAGAACATGTTAACCATCAGTGTCAATATTAGCAGAATGATAACTGCACTTTCAAGGATATTCTCAGACATTCTCAGAATATGCACTATCTAACACGGTAGCTGCCAGCCACATGTAATGTTGTTGGTACAAACTGAGGTGTGCTGTTAATGGGAAACACATGCTGGACCTCCAAGATAGAGGAGGTAAGGAGGAATGTTAACACCTCACAAATATTATTTTATTCATTAGAATGCTGAACTGATACTACTCTGGTTATGATGGGTTAATTAAAAAAGGTCAAAAATTATTTTTTATCACTTTGTTAACTTGTAAAAATGGGGTTCCTAGGAAATAAAAGTTATGCATATGGATTAACAATTTCTAGTCCATTGCAACTTCACCAAAGAGGAGGGTCCAGTGTGGGGAGAGGAGGCCCTACCTTTCCACCTCCCAGACTGCACTCTGCCTGCATTCTGAGAACCAAGACAGGCCAGAACTGTTCTGTTCTCGAGTTCTTTGGGATGACAAGGCAATAATATGTTCCTGTGTGATAAAGGGCAGGAGAGAGACTTAATAAAAAGCCCTTTTTGCCTTAGGTGTTCTGGGCAGATGGAGGCCGCCTGATCACCCCTGCTGCTTCTGCCTCTTTCTGGTGACAGGCAGGATGGATGGGTGGTAGAACATGCAGATGTGGGCAGCTGGGCTTTGGTTCTGCATTCTGTAATTGTCGTCGAGTGCAAGAAGAGTTTCATGGCAAAGAGTTTTTTCTTGCTTCTTGCTAGCCTTCTTTTATGAACATCAGGGTAAGAATGTGACTGAGGGACTAGTTTATAGATTATATAATAGTCATTGAAGAACCAGAATTTGTGAGCTTCAAGAATCTACAGATCTTTTACAAATTCATGTTAATACTTTCATCCCCTTTTCTTCTCTATAGGGAAATTGAGGCTCCGAGAAGTTAATAGGTTAACGGTCCAAGCTGATGCTATCAGTGTCTGAGACATATTTTTGTAATCCATAACTAAGTCACCTCTTTGTGTCATTTTTCTCTTGACTAGTCACTGGAGATTGTGATCCAGGTAGACCTTCCCTTCATTGCCCTCAGGTATGTCTATGAGGCCAACTAGGGAGTGTAAAGATTTACCACCTGGTGGGAAAAAATTTTTTTTAAAGACTTATTCTCCAAATTAGCCAATGAGAAACAGCACTGAGAATTTACCCACTAAAGAGCTGGCACCAGGCCTTCAAAGTAAACTGATGTATGACCATTCTCCTCAGCAGCCTGTTTGGCTGAAGGATGTAGGAATGAACTCCCTTACCTATGCTTTTGTTCAGATTTATGGTTCTAAGTCTGATGGGAAATATATTATTGTACCATTTTATTCTTCCTAGAGAAAGGCCAAGCCATCTGTCTGAACCATGGGCAGCACAGCAGTGGCTAAGCTTAAGAAGCCAGATTATATGTCTAGCACCTTTGGGGCTAGAGTAATCCAGCTGTGGGTAGGCTGTGCTGCTTATGTTCTCCTGGTTCACTAAGAGGTGAGCAAAGGACTTATTTCCTACACACAGTTATAGAGGCTGGGACTTTGTGGGAAGGTGTTGAGCAGAGAGAGATGACAAGGTCCGGTGCCTATTTTTGAAGAGTTGATATACAGTAAGAGAAGGGACCATGAATGGCAAGGATGAGACAGGGAGCCCAATTAGGATGACACAGCCATAGTTTGGGTGATAGATGGCAGTAGAAAGTCCAGTACAGGAACCATTAGGGGTGGAAGGACACAGATACATTTCAAAATCAGGCCCCAAAGGACATACTGATGGGTTTGATGTAGGACATGAGACAAAGAGAAGATTCAAAGATATCTCTGATTTCTCTAGAAAATGGAAGAATTATTTCCTGGTAGGCCAGATTGAGGACTAGTTAGAGGGTAAAATCCAGGCTTTAAATTTAGGCATGTTCAGCTTGAGATACATCTGTTGGACAGTGTTCTCTTCTTTCTCACTCTGTTTCAGGAATTGGGCCACACTGTATCCTTAAAGACAGGTGCTCTGGTAAGGAGGCAATCATCTCTGATGTCATTTTTGAGCATGGAGTACCAGGATTTCCCTGAGGATACAGGTGAGACCTATAAAACCTGAGGCCTTATCTAAAAGACTGTGGTAGAGGCAAGTCATCCTGCTTGTCAGCATGGTTTGGCCAAGATGCACCAAGCTCGAGAAGGATGGAACAGATGCATAGGGACATGGGAGTGTTGGCAGCCGAGGGTGAAGAGGACTTAAGAGGATGGTAGTGTAAAGGAAGCGAGTGGTCCTGGATGGAGACCTCTGCACCAGAGTTACGAGGACTTGCTGAGGGTGCCAGACTCACCTCTGCTGTCTGTGGCCTTGAGCAATTTTGTTCCCTCTCTCAGGGCCTACTTCCTATTAACAGGGGCAAAGGCCGTGGCTGCAGCATAACAGCGGAGTACTTGCAATAGCACACGAGGCCCTAGGTTCAGTCTCTGGTACTGTCAAGCCAAACACAACGGGCCTAATGGCATGGTCCCTGTGGTCTGTTGTGAAGGGACTGCATTGAGATCGTGTGTGAGGCTATTACTGCAGGGGTCTGGCAAAGCCGAGTCTGGTTAGGGCCATGATCCTTCTTCCCGTAGGACTGTGGTAACACCGGAAGAGTCAGGGCAGAGGGAGGTCTCCGTTATTAGACTCATACTTTGATATACTTGCCCATGTCTCAGAGACAGGGAGCAGAACAGGCCCCAGCATCCCTGTAAACGTGAAAGTTTTTGCTCTCCTTGGCATAGTAAAGTAAATGACATCTCTTCCCCATCTTGGATCATTAAAATTCAAGGGAGCATTGAGTTGTCCATGTGATAGATATACCTGACACTTAATTTTTAAAAACGTGGGTGAACCACACTGAAGGAATTTTCGATTATTAAACTATTAATATGATTGTGATATTCAGTAAGAGTTGTTTGCATAACACTAAAATATATCAGTAGGCAGACGGAACAGTTGCCTCTTGGCCTGTTGCCATCTAGTGGCAATTGCTGGGATAGCCCAATGTCATTAGAAGTCTCTCCGAGAGATGGGACAGTCACTTACCAGATTAACTGCTCAACAATGAAAACTTCTGGAGCGCACCCTGGAGTCCTACCCCATGCTCCTTTTAATATGATTTGCCCTTAGGGCAGAACAAACCACAGCTGAATATGGTGGTCTTTAAGCAAAGCATCATCCATGGACATCATCTGCCCTGCTTAGGGCCTTATTTGGGTTTTTTTTTTTTGACCATTATGCATATGCACATTTTAATATATAAAGATAGAAAAATATTAACAAATAATCAACAAGAAAGATGAAGTACAAAATCCAACAAATAATTTAAAACTATTGGATTCATTTGATACATATTAATTATCTGTACAATATATAGCATTATTCTTTTTTTCATAATTTATTCATTATATATCCTGATTGAAGCCCCCTCCCTCAACTCTCCCCAGTCCTACAGTCCACCCCTTTTCCCTCCTATCCCCTTCCCCTAGTCCACTGAAAGGGGGAGTTCTCCTCCTCTGCATCTGCCTGTAGCCTGTTAAAGTCTCATCAGGACTGCCTGGATCCTCTTCCTCTGTGGCCTGGCAAGGCCACACCACCAGGGGTGAGTGATCAAAAAGCAGGCAACCAAGTTCATGACAGAGTCAGCCCCTGCTCGCCTCACTCAGAGATCCACACGGAGCTTTTGTTCTTATAGTTTATAGAGCCAGAGGCAACAAAGCATCTGGGCCCTGACTCTCAGCAGGCAAGGCCAAGTAACCATCATGCCTAGGACCTCTGTGGCTTTCAGAAGCTTAAATATTTAGATTTAAAAAATACTTAATGGCAGCTGGGTGTGGTGGTGTATGCCTTTAATCCCAGCACTCAGGAGGCAGAGACAGGTGGATTTCTGTGAGTTTGAGGCCAGCCTGGTCTCCAGGGTGATTCTAGGTCAGCCAGGGCTACACAGGAAACCCTGTCTTGAAAACCAAACCAAACCAAAAAATGTTAATGGATTCCAAGTATGAAAATTTGGAATGAAATAACAATAAATGTTTAAAAAGTGTCCACAAAGTAGAATATTTAAGTCAAGTGTAACAAAACTCTTTAAGAAGTAATGCTTGAACAGATTCCATTAGAGAACATTTGGACACACTTGACATGATGAGGGCACGCTCTGAGTGCTGGAGCTCTGAGACAGTTCTAGGGCCTCATCCTCCCACCCCCTCACTTTATGAGAACCGTGTGGGGGGGGGAGGTGACTTGCTCAGGTCCTGGAAGTAAAAAACTGACTGGGAGTGAAGCCCAAGTTCCTAACCCTTTTCTCACACATCTATGACAACCTGGTTACCAGCATTAATAAACCAGCTTTCTTTGTGATGTCAGAAGCTTCTCTGTCACTTTAGAAATTCTTTCAGGATCTGCCAAAATCATACTAGAAATTGATTTGGTTAGCTAAAATGAGAAAAAAAAAAGTTTAAGCCTGCACAGCAGCAGCACCTACACGTGTTTTTCACTTAAACAAACAAACAAACAACAAAACACAATTTAAAATACACCCTTGCATTTTGTTTCCTATTGCAAGTTTCTTCTGTCAACACAATTTATGATCCTTTTGTTATTAAAAGCTGATGGCCTAAAGCCCTCACAGTGGCTCATGCCTGTAATCCCAGCACTTGGGGAGGCAGAAGCAGGCAGATCTCTGAGTTTCAAGGCCAAACTGGTCTACAATGCAAGTCCAGGACAAACCCCTCACGAAAAAACAGAACAAAACAAAACAAAAAAAATCAAACCAAACCAAAACCAACAAAAAACCTCCGATGGTCTAATTGATATTACTTATAATCTTAGTGTACAGAATTACACACTCAGGTTTTTTTTTTTTTCTGTTTAAGTATTTTCTTGCTGTCTTATGGTTTTTTGGAAGGCCATTTTCTTATTTAGACATTGAACACCAAACACTAATAAACATGAAAATATAATTTTTGTACCCAATTTTTATAGGACCAGTGATTGTCTGTCCCTCCATGTAATTCAGCATAGAAACCCCACATTGCACATGGTGCCTTTTGACATTCAAGCTGTAAACCTCAGGACTGATAACTGGCTTCTCTGAGAAGTGGTCCTTCTGTGCTTAAATGACCTCCACAAGGCTTTTTGTGGAGTTTTCAAAGCAGAAAAGCTCTTGTATAGCAGAAAGGGATCTTGTGTGCAGTCCTTGTGGGCATGGAGGGCTTTTGTGCAAAGCAAGGTCTTCTCTGGGTGAGGATGAGAGCACAGCACAGGCCTCAATCCCACAATGCATTCCAGCACAGTCCCTCTTTCTTCCTAGTAAATCATAATCTCCCATAAATAATAATGGTGGTTGCAGACGACGTAGGCAAGAAACATGCATTGTGAAAGTGATGGCTTTGCAGCTGGTTTATTAGTCCAGCTGCCGTAGAGCCTAGGAGCAAGGCTCTGAAAAGGAAGAGACATCACTGGAGCAGAGTACATGCCACAGTTCAGAGTTCTTGATGCTAAGTCCAAGGCTGGCTTATTTATGTTTGAGCCATTCCTAAAGAAGAGAATGAGACTAAGAACAGAGGCTGTTCTCCATTTCTGTACCCTGACAACACCTAGCATGACGATCCTGAGAGAAGTCACGCCAGTGCACGTTCACTGGATGAGTAAACTAAATAACAGAGAAAGATATCTTAGTTAAATCCTCAAAAGTTACACTTACACCATCTTTATTCTGTGACCCACTGATTCCAGTAGTGGGCATATAACCAAAAGAAAGGGAAACATATTTCTGCAAAAGAATGAATGCTCAAAGCAAAGATCATTTTCTTTCTATCTCTGAGAAACAGTTAAGAACAAAAGCCCAGAGCAAACAACTGAGCTCTTGTGTCTGCCATAACTCTGCCTTTGGCAGTCAGTAGTTAGGGCTCAAACAGCTTCGTGTCAGCCAGTCTCTTTCACTAAAAGGTACAAGCAGCTAATACCCTTTAACTGGTGGCAAACAAAATGTGGTATAGCCACACAATAGAATACTACTGAACCATAAAAAGCAATGATTGGCACGACCAACACCTGCCTCCACATGAGTGAGCCTCGAAAACATTGAGAGTGAAAAAGAAGTAGCAAAAGACCACCCATTGTATGAGATGCCTAAGACAATGAATTCTGCAGGGACAGAAAATTGTTCATCGTGGCTAAAGGGAAACAACTGCTAATGGTTCTGTACCCATTTTGGTGGGGAGTAAAATTAGATAGTGGTGATGGCTGTGCAAGTCTGAATACATGTAAAACTATTAAATGTCTTCTTTGAAAAAGTGACCTTTATGGCATCATGTATATCCATAAAGCTGCTGCCCGTGCACACAGCCCAGTCTCCAGAAGGCCCACTGTAGTATAGACAACTGCACAATCCATGTGTCCCTAATTTGAATGTGGTTGAGTATAAATGATAACTCAATCAAGAGATCTGTGATAAACCACCGCTCAAACGGCCTCCTGGGTAGTCTTGGTACTCTTCAAGTCAGAACCTTCTAAAACTTTGCTCTGTGTGACCAACAAATATCCACCACACATACTAAAGCTAACCAGTGACCGGCCCCTGGGTGACGGGTTTGTCAAAGTCAGCCTTTGGAGGCTGGTTGTCCAGAGGTGAGTCAGGATTTTGCTTTGCCTTTGCTGCCCAGAGCCTTGTGTTGGAAAGAGTAAGTATCCTATCAAGACACTATGTCTCTCTCTTTTTTTTAATGGCTCTGGTATTTAGGAAACTTTCTATTTAATCTCATGGAGGACAGACTGCAGCAGCAAGGAAATACGGGAACGGAAAGAAAAAAGGAAGTGGCTGTAGACTGAGGGCTGTTCACTGAAAGGCACCATGGCACTTTCTCATCCTCACAGCAGCCGTGTGAAGTTGATGTCAAATATGTGTCCAATATGAGTGGAAATGGAGGCTCAACGATTCTGGAAAGGGTGCTCTCAGCTCCCAGCTAAGGCAGGGCTGGGTGAAACAGCCAGAGCCCAGGCTTTCTCTGCTCTGCTTGATCCTGGTGATGACAGAGCTTAGAGAAGTCATGTCAGGAAGCTCCACTAATTACTGCATAGCGCCACAGCCAGAGGGTCCCCAGTTTACTGTAGTGTAGGGGAGTCACTTAACACCCTTCTGTCTCACTTTCTCACCATTTATCTGTAAAGCACTTTGGGAATGTATTTTTCCAGAAATGGTAAGGACAGAGGATGCTGTCCGAGGCTCCTGCCTCAGATCAGTAACTCCTGAAGCTCTTTCCAGAAATGTGTGGGTGAAACTGGAAAACATTCCAGTAGATCCACCACTGACTAAAAGTCACCTTGGCGTTTCACCTGAGTTAGTGTGTTTGAGTCTTTCTTTTCCACCTGCCTTTCCTGGGTTCTGCTGCATGTTAAGCCTCTGGCTGCCAGAGGCTGCTTTTAACTGACTGCCTCTCTGGAACCATTGATCCCTGAACAAACAGAACTAACCAGAGGAAGGGATTTTCCACCCTTCCTCTTTTCTACCCTATTTTTTTCTCTACTACTCTTCTACCGATTCACTGCACTGTCTCTTAATGTGTTATTTCATCTGAGGAGAATACACCAGAAGGCTCTCAATTACGGCAGCTAAGTATCAAGTCTGAGTTTTAACTGTTTTTGCCCACTAGTTGTTTTACATAGAAAGCAATTGTGAAATTCCTTTTTTTTTTTCATATTTCCTTCATCCATTGATGTTTTCCCCCAAAAGCTCAAGGTGGCATATTCTCTCATATATTCTAAGTCTCTAGTGTGACTAGAAGTTTCACATTGTTATTTGTTTGAAAACTGTCTGTTTCTTGATCCTTAGAAATGACTTCATGTTCTGCCTGTAGCTGTCGCAGAGGGTAGGGTTCCGGTGCAGTGCTAAGAGTCAGCACGTGCTTCTCTCATGTGTAGGGAAGGGTTCAGTTGTCTGCCCTGGAGGTAGCTGCTAGCCTTAGGCGAGCTCAGCTTTCTGCATCATTCTGCCTTCCTGTGCCTTCCTTAAAGAGGGGATGGATTTCATTGATATGTTTGGGTTTGTTTTTTTAAAGGTTCCTTATTATGGCAGAACAGACTTCGGTGGTTGGCTTAATATCATTTATGTACTTAGAAATTGGTACAGAAACTTAGAGAGGTTAAAAAGCAGGCCTCTGTTAAGTATATCCTCCAGGTCAGCTAGGCCTGTGACATGATGGGCAGATCGGCTTCCCAGGAAGGGACTCTTTATTTGCTCATAAGGATTTGGATCCAACAGGCAGTACAGTAAATCTTATGTTTAAGAAAGTGAAGTATATGTTGAAAGGAATATACATATTGTTAAAACATTTCTATTTATGCAAAAGACTCATGTAATTTTATAAAGGGTCTAAGTGCTGTGATAGCCGTACCAGCAACAGATGTCCAACCACATGTTCACATGGCTGCTTCCCGGAAAGTCACGGGCTACCTGATATTTTATTTTTAAAACACCATACCAGTGCTGCCACATTTTAAGTTAGCTCAAATTAGTTATTACTAGAAAAACATAAATAATGCAAAATAACTGAAGGGCTCGTAAAAACAAATACTGCTAATAAAGCTACAAGATTTTGTTAAAGGAGCCCCTTCAGAATTCCAGGCTCTTGTGCCACTTCTTGTTCTTTTTCTGCAAAGACAGATGGTGTCAGTAATTGCCTATATATTTAATTAAGTTAAAAAGCTACACAGTAAAGACTTGGAAAAAAACCAGGAAATTTTGTACTATGAACAAAGAAAGCAAAGGAACAGACACGGGTAACACAAGACAGCATTCGCACGCAATAATGCTCAGATACCCTTGCGTACCAGAGTGTGGGCTGCATCCCCTCCTCTAAGAACAATGATAAAGCGCATGCTGCAAACACCAACTGCAGCACTTTTATGTTTTGACCAGCTGAAGGGGAATGAGCCTTCCTGTTGTGGCTCTACCATTTGCCGTAACACTTGAGTCACCTCCATTTTGACCTAATACTTGAGCAGTTGCTCTAAACCCTTCTTACATGATTTTCCTAGGATTTCTCACCTAGCAGGCTGGCTAATCATTGTGAAATTATTATGGGCGGGGGAGCAGCAGCTACTTTAGAAAGTGGCTTGGGAAACTGACTTAACCATTCTTGTGGGTGTCTGTTTTCAATGTTCCCATCCCATGAATCCACCTTCTGGCTTAATGGCAATATGGTGCTCCCAGCTGTGGTAGCGTGCATGGGCTGCACATTTAAACTCTTAAAGCTTAAAAATGGCTACCACAACACTGATTTTATTCCATTTCTCTTAGTCATTAACATTTAACGATTACCTTATGTGCCGAGCACAAGGATGGAATATATTAACAAAAATAGGAGATGTGTTTTTCTGGATTTAAGCTGTTCAACTCAATTCAACAAGCATATTGAGGAAATGCAAGAGAACAGACATTTTCTGTGGTGTGTGTTTGGGGGCCATGGTGCTTACACAGTCATCATCAAGCCTGTGTAGAGCCACAGTGTTTGCTAGGAAAGCTCTCTGTCTCCGTAGTCACAAAAGGCATGGTGGGAATCCTGAATTAGCCACTCCCTACTTGTCTGATCCTGGATATGGCATGGTAGCCTCAGTTCCCTCATTTGTAAATTAGGGATAATAATTTACAGTGGTTATTAGAATACTTATTCTGACCATTGGTACTACACCTCATCTCTAAGACACTAGAGGATCAAGCAGCAGCTAAAAGAGAATTAATTAATTAAGGTAGGTTTCCATGAACAGTCAAATTTTAAAGGAAGGGAATTAAAACTTAGCATATTAACAAACAAGAAATGAAAGGTAAGTTGGGATGAAGGTAGATTGTGAGGTAGGGCGAGAATACAGTTTTTGAGGACGGAGTCACCAATCCTGTGTGCTTTAGAGAGTCCTATGGATATGTAAATAAAACCCACAAATAGTGCCATATTTATTGCAGGAGGAAATGGTTCACGCTGTTTGAAAAAATAGATACGACCTGAGGTAGATTATCCTGTGTGTCATCACTCCAACATTATGGTACAGAAAAAATAAAAAATAAAGTTTGAGTGTTAAGGACAGTTTTGCAGAGCTCATTGAACAGCAATGGACAACCTGACTTAAAAATGGGTAGGGAACTTCTTTTGTAAAGAAGACACACACAGGGCCAGTAGACATATGAAATATGTTCAACTAACACAATGCACAATGAAACTGTGAGATCCTTCCTTGCACCGGTTAGACTAGCTATTGCCATAGTAAGGGAGCGGTCCATTCATTCCTTTGTCTCCATACACAGGTCCATGTGCTGGATGCTTGGTCCCTAGTGTGATGGAATTTAAGGGTCATGTTCTAGTGGGAGATAAGTAGTCAATGGGTGAACCATCCTCATGAATAGATGAATACTGGTCTTACATACTACAAAGGTTGAGTTCTGTAGAGGGCAGGTAATTCGGGAGTCTGGCATTCCTTCTCAATCTCTTCTTTAAAAAAATCTGTTGTTATCATTATTACATGTGTGTGTTCGTGCACACATATATGCGCACACATGATCTATATATACATATATATGAACACTAAGTATTTTTTATATATGGCATGTGAGCCACAGCATGCATGTGGAAGTCAGAGGACAGCTTTATAGAAATGGTTAGTTGGTTCTCTCTTTCCATCTTTTTGTGGGTTCCTGGGTCCAAACAGGCTGCCAGACTTGTACAGCAAGCATCTTTACCTGCTGAGCCATCTCTCTGGCTCTTTTGCTTCCTGTTTTACCATTTGAAGGGGAATTTTTAACTAATGTAGATTTCCATATGGAATTGAATTTTGAGACGTATTTTGAGGGAAGGAAAGGTGTATATTAACAGGTA
The DNA here is from genome assembly GCF_907164565.1 of Psammomys obesus. Lineage (NCBI taxonomy): Eukaryota > Metazoa > Chordata > Mammalia > Rodentia > Muridae > Psammomys > Psammomys obesus. The sequence goes on from NW_026585691.1 coordinate 1,057,970, forward strand.
ATAGAAAGGAAGGAAGGAAGGAAGAAAGAAAGGCAAGTTGAAATAAAGATAGTTGTGGGAGGTAGGAAGAGAATGCATGTGTATCTGGGGGTGCTTTTGGCATTGAGATGCCATCCACCACGAGACCTTCACAGGCTAAGTGCCAGTTTAGCTCCCGAGCTTCTAGCACTGTTGACTAAGTAAATTTTTGTAAGTTACTCAACCTCAGGGTTTTTTGTTGTTGTTGTTGTTGTTTGTTTTGTTGGTGGTGGTTTTTTTTTTTTTTTTTTAAATAGCAACACAGAATAGATAGTAGGGCTGGGTATGGCAGCAAACACCTTTAATCCCAGAACTCAGGAAACAAAGGCAGGTGAATTTCTGTTACTTCCAGACAAGCATGGTTTACATAGCAGGTTCCAGGCCAGCCAAGGCTTCCTAGAGAGATTGCTATATTACTACTATAATTACTATATCCAGCATGGAAAATAGTACAGAGGCTCCTAAGAAGGAAAAAGAACAGAGGGAGTGGAGAGATGGCTCAGTAGTTAAGAACGCTGGCTGCTCTTTTAGAGGACCTGGGTTCAGTTGCCAGCACCACATTGTGGCTTATAACTGTAACTCCAGTTCCAGGGAACTTCTGGCCTCTGTGGGTACCAGGCACACACATGGTATACATATACACATGCAGGCAAAACACAAACATCAAATAAAAATAAAAAATCATTAGAAATAAATAAAAAATAATAAAATAAAAATAAACAGATCTTTAGAAATAAGTTAAAAAAAAAACCAACACAGAACTGTAGAGTTCCTCTGTCAGTACCATCCAGCCCACTGTAGCCAAGATGATGTGTGGTACGCCATCTGCCATGATGCTGGCCATGGCCGAGTCGCAGGAGATCGCCCACAAGGTGAAGACCCAGCTTGAAGAGAAAGAAAATCAGAAGTTTGATTTGTTTAAAGCTGTATCCTTCAAGAAACAGATAGTGGCCGGCCTCAACATCTTCATCAAGGTTGATGTTGGTGATGATAAATACGTGCACCTGAGGGTATTCGAAGCCCTCCCTCATGAAAACAAGCCTTTGACCTTGTCTTCCTACCAGACCAACAAAGAAAAACATGATGAGCTGACCTACTTGTGATTCTGCAGCCCCTTTGCCAAATACTTCATCTTTTCAATCTGTGTTTGGGATACTACTCTGTGATTGAGGGGGTGGAGTTAGGCAGCTTCTTTTGTGATTCCCAAACTGCATTGTATTTTGTTTTCTTCCAAATAATTATTTTCAGAAAGCTGATTATGATATCTCTCTCTAAATATATATCTATTTTTAGAGAATATATAATGGAACTGTCATATGACCCAGCAATTCCATGAATGGGTATGTACCCAAAGAAAATAAAGCCATTATCATGAAGATATACACACTTCTATGTTCATAACAGCATTATTCATAGTAGCCAAGCTTTTGAGACAACTTTTCAATTGTTAACAAAGAAATTGTGGTTTTTACACATAGAGATGCAAACACACAAAATGGAATGTTAGTAAGCTATTGAAAAGGAAATCATTTATGATAGCACGGTGAACCTGAAGGACACTATGGCAAATGAAATAAGCTAGGCACAGAAAGACAAGGATACATGGTTTTACCTTCCTTTAAGATCTAAAAATATCTCCCTGGGATCAAGGAGGTAGGAGAAATAAGGGGATGCTGGTTAAAGGGCACAGACTCCCAATTAAAAATGAGTAACTTCTCGAGATTACATGCCTATAACAATGTATTTTGCTATTACCCTTCCCTGGAAATGTTGGCTTCATTTCCTCAGATGAGGGGATGAGATGAAGGCCATTTCCAAGCATTTCTTTCTAGCTCTTTCTGAACTTTCACTGGCTGGCTCAACTCAGCTGTTCTGGCCTAAACGACTCTACAAGCTGATTGATTCAAACTGGCTTCTCATACTTCTGACTGAATTGCTCTGCCTGACCTCAAACTAATTCTAGCAATATGTTTTAATGTTTGGCTCCTTCTCATTCTCAGGCTGGTCTGTCTTTTCACCTGTGTCTAGCCACACCTTTAATCCCAGCACTTGGAAGGCAGAGGCAGTCAGATCTCTGAGTTTGGGGCCAGCTTGGTCTACCGAGTAAGTTCCAGGACAGCCAGGACTACACAGAGAAACCCTGTCTACACACAGAAAGACCAAATGATGATGATGATGATGATTCCTTAGTAAAAAGCTTCAAATTGAATAAAAATAAAAATGCTGTTGCTACTTTATGGAATGGTGACTGTAGCTGATGACACTGTGTGCCTCAAGTCTGGCATAAAGAAGTAGTCTCTCACAAAGAAGGCAGCCAGATTAGATGATGAGTGTGTTATCCAACTTGTGGTAATCACTTTACAGTGTACATATACATTAAAATATTACAGTGTCCACCTTAAACACCTACAGTTATCTATCTATCAGCTATACCTTATAATGCCATGGAGAAAGGAGGGCAACCTTGCAAGGGAATACTTATTCTAAAGAAAGTGAGGTGACAGCTGAAATGGGAGGAGCTTTGATTCTGCCATGGCAAGGGGTACTCCTTTGCATAGGGAATCTTCTGGTCTTTCTTAGCAGGGACAGGAAGGCTTTCCTGTCCCCATGCTCATTGTCCTCTTGAGTATGGCAGAAATGTGGACCTTCTGAACAGTGCACAGGCAGTGAGCATGCCCAGATTTTCTCTGCCCTGGAAGAGAGAAGAGTCTTGGTTCTAAATGGAAACAAGGATGTGCTAGGCATTGGGAGAAGCAGCTAACAGAAACAAGGCTACTGTGGTTTGGTATGTGAAGTGTTCATGCTCTGAAAAGTGGTGATGTTTTGGGGGTTCTGGGAACTTCAGGTAGTGAGTACAATTGGAAGAAGCAACTTGCTGGAGGTTGTTGAGAGTTCTGTCTTCCCTAGGTCCCTATGTGTATCTCTCTTCTTGTCCACCAGGAGGTAAAGAAACTCCTCTTCCATATGAACCCACCAAAAGCTTCTGCCCAAGTGAATGGGGCTGAGAAACTTCTGAGCCCTCTAAAACTGGGATAAGATATGTCTTTCCTCCCCTACACTGTTTCTCTATCTGGTGTTTTGATAACAGTGACAGAAAGGCAGCTAAACAGGTTCACTATGTATAGGTCGACAGGCCCACCTAAGGTCAGAGGTTTAGGCTTAGATTCAAGCTTCCTAAACATCAGGGTTTATAAAGTAAGGAGGTTAATAAAACATTTTAAAATAGCCACATGTGGTAAGACTATATGCATAGTAAAGTTGGCCACTTGTTCACTAATCAATATTAATGTAATTTCATACTATAAAACCTGTCACCATGTGCTGGTGTTTATTTCTGAAGTTCTTGTCATCACCATTATCATTATCACTTGAGTGTTGCAGGCCTCTATCACTGACACAGAGACACAAACCTTCAAAGGGGACAAGGCTTTTGCTTTACTGTTTCAGGATCCTCTGGGATCTACCTCCCCTACACTAGGTACTAAGTTGTGATTAAGAGTGTGCCTGTTATAGAACTTAGAAACACTGACTAATGGACACTTCTGTTTATACCAAAGGTCTATTAAATTTTAATTTAGATATACACTATTAACCCTCTTATATATAAATAAAATACCTTCCCTAAAGAGGGAAAGTAAATTTCATTCAGCTCCCTTGGTGAATTCCTTATATATCTTGAAAGCAAAGATAAGGAGCTTTTGCAAATGATATTACCAGAGGGGGACTGGGAGAGAAGTATTCATTCATTCATTTAATAAATATTTATTCAGCATCTGTTATCTGCCAGACAGGGTACTAGGTTCTGGGCTTACAGAAATGAGCAAGAAGGAATGATGATGTTTCTGTAGACCTTGGGTTTCGCATCCTCTGAAATAAATGTATTCATTTTTGATACTTATATATCACTTTGAGATGATAATGCTCAGGGAGTTTTTAAAAATAATGCTAATTCGATTCAGATTCCACTCACAGTTTGAGACCCTGCTGAGGTCTCTGTGACAGTTTTACATGTGCTTATCGCATTTGATTTAGTAACGACAGCACCTTGTATCTATCTGCTCAGTCTCTCAGAACATCCTGTGTGAAGCACAGGAATTATCCACTTGTTAATGATAGATCAAGGCTCAGTGAGTTGTCTAAAGTATCATAGTAGCCAGTGTGAAGAGAGGCTGACATAGCATTATGATGAAATATTCTTAGGTGATTTTTCTCTTGTAGGATGAGACTCTGTATTTAGAACCTTTAGAAGTACTTCGTAGAATATATAGTTTTATATGCTCATGAAAGGTCCCTGACACCCTGCTGGGCAGAGTCTTTCAGAGGCCCTCTGTGGAAGGCTTTTGTCCTGTTCCTTGTTTTCTCCTACTTCTGATGTCCATCCTGTTTGCCCCTCTGAATGAGTATTAAGCCTCTTCCCTGGGGTCCTCCTTGTTGTTTAGCTTCTTTAGGACTATAGATTTTATTGTGTTTATCCTATATATTGTATGGCTAATATCCACTTATAAGTGAGTATATACCATGTCTTTCTGCTCTGGGTTACCTCACTTGAGATGATCTTTTCTAGTTCCATCCATTTGCCTGCAAATTTCATGATTTCCTTGTTTTTAACTGCTGGCTAGTATTCCATTGTGTAAATATACCACAATTTCTGTATCCATTTTTTGGTTGAGGGACATCTAGGTTGTTTCCAGATTCTGGCTATTATGAATAAAGCTGCTATGAACAGAGTTGAGCAAATGTTCTTGTTGTATGATAGAGCATCTTTCAGGTGTATGCCCAGGAGTGGATCTTGAGGTAGCATTTTTCCTAATTGTCTGAGAAAGCACCAGATTGATTTCCAACGTGTTGTATAAATTGTACAAGTTTACATTCCCACCAGCAATGGAGGGTTCCCCCTTTTCCACAACCTCTCCAGTATTTGTCGCCCCTTGAGTTTTTTATTTTAGCCATTCTGATGGGTGTGAGGTGGAATCTCATGGTCGTTTTGATTTGCATTTCCTGGATGACTAAGGATATTGAGCAGATGCTAAGACTCATAGCTAAACTTTGGGCAGAGTGCAGGGAATCTTATGGAAGAAGGGGGAGATAGAAAGACCTGGAGGGAACAAAGATCTCCATAAGGAGACCAACAGAGCCAAAAAACTGGGCCCAGGGGGGTCCTGCAGAGACTGATGAATCAACCAAGGACCATGCATAGAGAGGACCTAGACCCCATACTTAGATGTAGCCCATGGGCAGCTCAGTCTAGGTGGGGTTCCCTAGTAAGGGGAGCAGGGGCAGTCACAGAACATGAACTCAGTTGCCTGCTCTTTGATCACCTCCCCCTGGAGAGGTAACCTCACTAGGCCACAGAAAAAGAGGATTCAGACAGTCCTGATGAGACCTGATATGCTAGGGCAGATAGTAGGGTAGGAGGACCTCCCCTATCAATGGACTAGAAGAGGGACATAGGGAGGGAAGAAAGAGAGAGGGTGGGACTGGGAGGAGATGAGGGAGGGGGATACAGCTGGGATACAAAGTGAATAAATTGTAATTAATAATTATTATTATTATCATTATTATTCTTATTATTATGAGATGGGTTTCTGAGGACATAATTGTAACATAAATGGTTAAACCATCAGTGGATAAAAATTTTGACTGTACTATTGGGAGGTGTTAGAACTGTGAAGGGTGGGGCCTAGTTGGGATTTGTCACTTGGGGGTAAGGCTTGAAGGACAGAGCTTGTCCTCTTCCCTTTGTGTACCATGCTCAGCTTTGCTTCAGGCCTGCAGCAATTGAGCTGGCTAGCTACAGACTAAAGTTGCTGAAATGGGAATCTACAGTAAATATTTCCTCCCTTTCCTTTTCTCATATATCAGAAGCAAAATGTCTGACCAATGGCATGGGGCATATGATCTGATATACACCAGGAGCTCCATTTTTGCTTTTCTTCATAACTTTTACCTGTGACAAGTCTTTTGTGACTATCCTATTGGTGAATGGCCATTACTAAGCACTTGTAGCCATTTTTCATCTCAACTCTTAAAGATTGGATTTGGGTCCTATAATTCTCTTCCCCCTCTTCTGCAGGATTCCCTGAGCTCTGCCTAATGTTTGGCTATGGGTCTCTGCATCTGCTCCTATCAGTTGCTGGATGAAGCTTCTCTGATGAAAATTATGCCAGAGGGGTCAAGGACACCACAGAATCAACTAACCAGGTCTCTCGTGGCCCACAGAATCAACTAACCAGGTCTCTCAGGGCCTCATAGAGACTAACGCAACACTTAGGGAGCCTTTCTGGTCTGATCTTAGCCCTCTGCACATATCTAATGGTTGTGTAGCTGTTCTTGTGGACTCCTGACAGGGGCAGAGGCTGTCTCTGACACTTTTGCCTGCTCTTAGGATCTTTTCTCCTCGACCTGGTGGCTTCACCCAGCCTTGATATGAGGGTATGTGCCCAGTCTTATTGTACCTCGTTACGCCATGTTTGGTTGATACCGCTGGGAGACCTGCTCTTTTCTGAAGGGAAATGGAAGAGGAGTGGATCTGGGGGAGAGAAGAGGTGTTGTTGGGGCACTGAGAGAGTGGAGGGAAGGGAAACTGTGGTTGGGATATAATATATGAGAGAAGAATAAAATCAATCAATCAATCAATCAAAAGATTAGATTTGGGTAGAGGTATGGTGTATTGGTAGAGTTGCTGCCTAGAATGAGAGGCTTTGGGTTCAATCCCCAGCACAAAAAGATTTTATTTCTTTTTAAATGTATCTCTCAGCACTTGTGAGCTGTTTTTTGTTTGTTTGTTTGTTTGTTTTTGTTTTGTTTTGTTTTTTACAAAGTTCTCGATTATGGCTTAAGAGATGGCTCAGTGGGGAAAGCACTTGCTGTACAAGTATGAGGACAGAGTTCAATCCCCAGCATCCATATAAAAAACCGTGATAGCCATGCCCATCATCCCAGCCCTGGGGAAGCAAGACAAGAGGATCTCTGAAACTTATTGGCTAGGCAGTCAAGTTCCAGTTTCAGTGACAGACTCTGTCTCAAAAAAAAAAAAAAAAAAAAAAAAAAATTCACAGTGAAAAAGTCCCAGTGGTACATGCCTTTAGATCAGCCCTTGAGAGGAGCCGTGGTGTGGCTGGTGTGGCCTGGTGGTCAGCTCCAGGCCAGTGAGTACTACATGAGACCCTATTTCAAAACAGAAGGATGGTGGAGAATGATTGTAAAAGACAACTGATGTCAACCTCTGGCCTATACATTCGGCACACACACGAATGACCACCCCCCCCCCCCCCATGCACACACACATGAATCCATACACATACAGGTCACAGTTATCTTCTACAAGCAAAGAATTTTTAAATCTAGCATTTGAACAGATTGCATCTTTGACAGTTTGTTTAAATGTTACATAAATTCATATTTATTTGAAGTAAAGCATGATACTTGTAAGACACAGATTATCATCTTCCTCCATATGTGTTGTGTGTGTGTTTCCCACCACCCTTTACAACCTCTTCATACTTAGAACACATTCTTTCTTACAGCTCCTGTCCCACCTCCTCTGTAAAAGCCTCTCTCGGTTGCTCCAGACAGAAGGACCTTGCTCTTATCTAAATGCACACAGCACGTGTTGCGGCAGTTAAGCTGACCTTACCTTTTTGATGTCTCTTGTACTGCTCTTTGAAGTTGTCCGGTGAGCCTTTCTGGTGACTCGTTTTCCCAGCTTGTCTCCCCGTCTAGATTGTGTTCTCCCTGAGGGTGAGCACTTCCCCATTTCTATTATCTCTGCAGCGTTTCTAGCACCTGCTGTAATGGCGTGTGCGGAACTGATGCTCAATAGACACTTGTTTCATTAGTGTGTCCCCTAAGTGAGTAAACTCCGAAGATCGGGATTTCCTACAAGTTCCAAAAGCCACTAACAAATAATAATTAGATAGTTAAACTAAGGGACTGCCATTGTGATAATTCTCATGGAAGAGTAGAACATGCAAGGAACCTTAATGTATTTTCTAGATGATGTAAAAAGTCACAGAGGCAATATGCATGCTTATGAACCAGAAAGAGTACAGGCCACTGTGAACCTATGGCAAGTAAAACTGGATAATAGCTATAAGTTAGCTGATCGAACACATGGCTTGTTTATCTTTGTTCCATCAATAGGGGATATCCAAAGTAGCCTCCCAGAATGTGTTTCTTCAAAGAATATGTCAATTTGTCCTCAACCTAAAGCTTCTGGAGGCACTTGATGTTCCTCCTAGAACCGTCCACTCCATAGCTCTGCGGAGAACCTCTCCCCTCATTCTCAGGTAAGAAGGCCAGGTCCTCAACAGGGCCACCATGAAACTGTCTCCTGGAATACCATGTATTTTGCATGTAATCTCTGAAGGCCTGGAATTTCCTCATTTTTAGTATCTTGAAATCTCAGACGTATCACCCTGCTAGAAACTGTCTGCACCATGCTCCACCAGCTCATTTTCCAGGGACTGGTCCTCTTCCTTTTATTCCTATATGATGCTGTGTTCCGCCTGACCCTCTGAGTTTCATCTATTTATTTATCTATCTATCTATCTATCTATCTATCTATCTATCTATCTATCTATTTAGAAATTCAGTATTTAGCCCTGCCTGGTGTCTATTATTTAAATCCTACATTTCCAAAAACATTCTCCCAACCTGCTACTTTAGACCCTCATTCTCATCTCCTGAGGTTGACAGAATTGTCACCTTTTGGTGTTGTTGTGTTTTGAGACAGGGTTTCTCTTTGTACCCTGGAACTTGCTTTGTGGACCAGGCTGGCCTTGAACTTACAAGATCCTCCTGCCTCTGTCTCCAGAGTGCTAGGATTAAAGGTGAGTGCCACCACCACTTGGCAATTTTCACCTTCTTATCTGGAGTTAATTTATAACTGCGGCTTGTCCTTAGTGTACCTCTCTAAATTATCTGTTTTTCCTTGGCTCTAGTCCAATTTGCTACTATCATGACAGCATGGTAAATTACAGGTCCAAGCTGGGGCTACCCAGCAAAAATCCGAATGCACGAAGGCACCACAGTTTTCTGCTTTTCATTTCTATTCTAAGGTATACGTAGGTAAGTGAAATCACGTACATGAATGTGTTTTGCAGACTAGAACACTCTACACAAGTCTATGGTTATCATTATTCATATATTTCTCTGATTAGAAATTTAACAAGTCTTTGTTTACTCTTGAAAATGCAAATGCAGGGACTAGGCTGTAAGTTAGCATATACAAAGCCGTAGGTTCAACCCATAGTACCAAAACAAATGAATAAATATAAACACAAATTAATTAAACTAAAAAGGGAAATACAGAAAGCATAAAAATAAAATAGCAGCCATTTTCTTTGGTACTTTCTTAGTTTTGGTGTAATGAACTGCCACAAGTTTGCTGGTGTGAGGTGGCACAAATGAATGGTTCAAAGTCACTAGTGTAGTGTCCTCCCCTCTCCCCGCTCTCTTCCCCCCTCCCTCCCTCGCACCCCTCCCTCCAGCCTTCCTGCCTTCTTAAAAGAAACCCATGAGTAATTGGTGCCTAGATAATCCAAGGTAATCTCAGATCTCATTGTTGAATTCATAACTTCGTCACATCTGCAAAGTCCTTCTGCCATGTGAGGTATTTTAAGGGGCCATTACTCTTCCCGCCAGAGCCTCAGTTTCCTCATACAGAAAGAATGATGTAATGCTTTAGTGTGTATCTTTAGCATACTTTTGCTCTGTATATATTTTTTAAAATGAAATCATAATATCTATTGTTTATGATTTGCTTTCTCCTACTATATTAGCACTTACTTTTACGGTCCTCCACTCTACCAGCTGAGCTGCTGAAGGCTCTGCTTAGCACTTGATTCTTAAATATTCTTCAAAAACATGAGTTTTAATATCATTGCAGTATTCGTCTCCACTTACATGACACTTTCTTTAAAACTTTCCTATTATTAAACTTTAATATATTTGAAATATTGTAATTTTGTGATTAGCCTGTCTACATAAATCTTTTTTATTATTTTTTTCATAATTTTTCAAAAGTATATTTTATTAAAATTTTAATTTGCTAGCATATAGAAAACAAGTTCTATGAAAATATTATTGTAATGATTTTCTGAACTGAAAATTTCCTTGGAAGTTAAGAAGGCTAACCTGTTCATTTCACAACTGAGAAAAAGATGACAAATCCAGAGTAATGTAACAGAAAATAGTTCAATTTGACCATTTTAATTAAAGTGTGATGACAGATCTCACAGAAATAGCACAGACTTTGGTATCCATGAGATATGGTGGAAAGCACACTTGTGATAAGTGAAGGAAATAATAGCACAAGTGGTTGTTGGGTGATTGGATTCATTAAACTAAATGGCTAAATTGAGCAGTTAAAACATATTGAGGCTAAAGAAACTAAGGTTCCTTACTGCCGGGGAAAGTATTTATCTTTATTTTTAAGCATGGAGAAAATGAAGTCTAGAAAGAATTTTGAGACATTAGAATATTGTTGAAAATATCTGAAGGAATTCATTGTTTAAAAAATGTCTTCTGATAGACTTAGAAATAGTTACAGATATATGTCCATACATGTGAGAGAGGACACAAACGATAATCTAGGAGACAGTATTTGCAACATGTAGATTGAAGAATGAGTCCTGTATATATAATGAGCTTCTATGAATCAACATTTTTATAATTCAGTTTAAAAGGGACAAAAATTATGACCAGACAATTATTTTTGTGACCAGACAATTAAGTGGAGATAGGTAGAAGGGCTAACAAATATCAGTAATAAACACTGATTAAAATGAGATAACGTTCATTATTGCTAAACATGCAAAAGTCGAGAGGCTGAGAATATGTCCATCTCCTTGCTGGCATCACAGGAATACCAATCAGAATACTGGGGTGCCTGAGGCGATATCACTTTCAACATGATTAGAAAATATGCCTGCGTTTGTAAACTGTACATAGAGAACATACTCCCTTTGCTAATGTAGAGATGGTGGTCAGTGAGAACTTACTGCAGGCACCCGTGACCATATATTCCAATATTAATAAGGAAAAAAGAATCCATAATATGAGAACTGGAGAGTCTTGTGTTTATATGGATCCATTTCCCTCATCTGACTATGAGCGCCTCTAAACACCTGGCAACACCTTCCTGCACTGCTAGAAAACTATGTGCTCATTCATCCAACACATATTCCCTGCACAACCATGTTGACACATGCAGATACTGGCTAGCAAACAACGGGGAATACAAGGAGACACTGGGAGCTTGTGCCTACAGGTGAAGGCACATAATCAGATGATCACAGAAACAAGTTTAAATTGCCACTGTGACAAATGATAGGAAAAGTTTGGTAGATAATGATATGATAACCCAAAACAGGAAATTTGCTGTTGGCAGGGAAGTCAGGAAAGGCTTCTCTAAGCAACTATGGCCTATGATGAAATATTACAGGTAGGAAAAGAGGTTAACGCAGTCAGAAGAAAAGGCAAGGGCAGAGGGTGGTGCTTCAGTATCTAGGATGCCAAGAAAGGAGGATGAAGTTTGAAGCCAGCATTTCAGACTGAGGGTAGCATTTTTCTGCCAGAGAGAGGTCTAATGAAAAAGAGAGACTGAGGGAGTCATGTCAGGGGACCAAAGAAGGATCTGAAATAGAGAAGGCTGCTCAGATTTACAGATGGTGTGGGATATCATTCTCAGGAGCCCATAGAGGTGGTAAGCATTGTGTCTGGAGGAGGTCCCTCTCCTAGTACAAGTCTTCCCATCTCAAGCTCAAAGAACAAGAGGTGAGCTGTCCCACAGTTTCATCTTCTCTCGCACCCCAGAACCCACAGGCTCCATCCTTCCTTAGGACATATGCTTGCAAAGACACATTCCTCCCCTCTCCCCACCCCACCCCTCCCTGATGCTCCAGTCTTTCACAGGGGGTATGGTTTCTGTCCTCCTTCCCTGGGGAGGTTCCTGAATGCCTTTCAGTCTGTCCTTTTCTCTCAGTCTTGTGGGTCTGGGAACAGAATGTAAACCCAATGGGGGCAAATGGAAAATGGTTATTGAGCAAACCCCAAACTACGTAAAACATAAATTCTTGCTTTGAGACCATCATCCAACTCTAGTAGCAAACATAAAACTGAACAGGGAATATAAAACACCTACAGTTTATTTACACACAGAACTTCAGCCAGAGGTCTAGACACCCAACATGAAAAGCAGAGGAAAAAAACATTTAAAGAGTGAGTCCCATGAAATAGTAAATTTAAATATTATCATTCTAGGGGAGACGAAAGCATAGTCAAAAAAACGTCTGAAATTCTTTATAGAAAACATTACATACCAATGCCACATGTCCACTTGAAGACTATCACACATGTAATTTTGAATAAATAAAGTATACATAGAATATATTATATAATACGTGCACTACATATGCATGCTACAATGTTATATAATAAACATTTGATTTTCATATAATATATGTAAAATCTCTAAGACAGTTAAAAACACGGAATGGAACTATATATTGCTTCCGGTGTCTCCATGTCCGCTAAAAGTGTAAAGATGTATAAATTATCAACCCCTACATTTCAGCTGGACATTCCCACCTATCCACAAGGAGGAGGAAGAGCTACATGCTCAGCAAGGGGTACCCAGGACTGGAGGTGCTGTTGATGTCATTTTACCTTTAGGTGGAGATAAGGCATATGATATTCACTGTATGATTACTTAGACCTTTTTGTTTCTGAAATACTTCCCAATATTTGATTTAAATATATTTAAATATTTCCCAATATATGATTTAAATAAAATGTTGACAATCTGAGTTGTTAGTGAACTGTTGGCAGGAAAAAGAACAGATTACTCATTTCTTAACTCTTTTCTCATTCTTATCTCATTTCTATTTAACAACACAGTGTAGATATGCTCAGTCCCTGCACAGTATGAAATAGTTTCCCAGTATGACAGAGGCATAGCACCAATGGACAGAAAGGCCCAATTAACAGAGCTGAGATGGATGAGTTTCAGCCATTTAAACATCTACCTTGCATGAGTGATGTAACATTGGCCCTGTATTTATAGACAGAAAGCATGTTCTCCTTTAGGTTAGCATGCATGGCAAGGGTGCAGATTTACAGTCAGCTCATTAGAACATAGTGAGTGTTGGATGCTCTCTGATCCTGTCTGCTGCATGGGTGTGAGGGAGATTTTAGTGTTCAACTTACCTGCTGCTCTAAGGTGCTTGGATCAATAAAAGTCACCAGATCAACAGAAAAGAAGCCAACCACATCTTTCTGTTTGCAGGCGTTTCCAATTTGGAGGCACAAAGAACTGAGAACTTTGGGATCCACTGAGGTCTGAGGCATGGTGGTTCCAGAAGAAATAAAGGGGCCGTTAGCATGGAACTGGTCCCCCACGGACAGCACTCTGACTTCTCCATCAGGCTCTATCAACATGTCTATGGTGAGGTTGGTGACACTGTCTGCAGGTGGGTATGCTTCAATCACGCCACCTGGTGTAGATGAAAGACAGAGTCAAGGTAATGACCCACTTACAAGAGCAAGAAATGGTCTATGTCTCCGGAGGGGGACTTGGATTCAGATCTTACACCTGTCATATCTTGGGAAACTTTGGGGAGTAGCTTCAACCTTGGGCTTGTTTTTCCTTATTTATAAAAGGGGGGGCATAATATCTACCTTGATGAGCTTTTGTGAAGTTTGAGAAATTAAGTCTCTGGTATTTAGCCTGGTACTTGGAACCTGGGATGGCTCAATCAACAGTAGCCTTGGTTATGTTCATAATTAGAAACACTTATAAATGCCATACTTAGAAGTACTCAGTACATTAACAAAGAATCCAAGGATTATGGTCAAATCTCTGGGAGGGAATCGACTCCCCAATGTCCACTGTTTCTATCCTAGTGACTCGAATGCTCTTTCTGTCTAGTGTTACTGCTTTTCTAAGGTTTGATAGGTGTGAGCTTTTAATGGGCATAGAAAACACTGGCCATCATGCTGGCCATAGGATTCCAGAAAAGTCAAATGCAGAGACGGGGCAGATGGTCCAGTTAGTAAAATGCTTGCCACAAAAGCCTGAGGATTTGAGTTTAACCCTCAGTACCCGTGTAAAAACTGGGTGTGGTGGCACGTGCTTGCAACCCAGTGCTGGGAGGCAGAAACAGAAAGATCCGAGGTTTATTGGCTAGTGAGTGTAGCTGAATCAGCAAGTCCTGAGTTTTGTGAGAGACTTGTCTCACCCCCTCCCCCAAGAAAGCAATCTGGCTGATGCAACATCAGCCTCTGTCTCCATATACATGTGCATGTACTCCAACACACATGCACACACAAAGAGAAAGTGAACAAGCAGCAGGACTTTTCCTAAGTAATAGTTAGGCAGTGATTTCTGTCCATCTCCACAAACCACACTTGAAGCAGTAGCATATATAGTTAAATTCTGAAAATTTTAGCAGATTTCTAAGGCAGTCATATAAGAGACATTTTTATTCAATGTCTATGAGTTTGGTAAAAGGTAGTCATAATGAATGTTAAATTTCAGAAGGAAAATGATTTTTTGAAGGATGGATACTCTATCTTTTGGTTTTGTTTGAGATGTTCTTCAAATGAGGTCTGCTATAGTGTATAACAACTGAGTGCCAGTTGTTGGGGATTTAATAAGATGAACGCAAACAAACAAAACCAAGCAACTTAGTGAGTCTCTATGGTTCAGTTAACTTGGTGGCTTTGTCTGTCACATAATAATTCATTGATATCCTTTACGATTTGGAAGATCACTTTAGGTACTGTGGAGGTTTGAATGAGAAATGTCCCCTATGGGCTCACATAGTTAAATACTTGGTCCTCTGTTGGTGCTGCTGTTTGGTGGCTTATGGCGCCTTGTTATAGAGGGCATCACTGGGCTGGCTTTGAGGCTTTCTGGGCTTGCCCTGCTTTGACTTTGCCCTCTCTGCTTCCTACTTGAGGTTGAAAATGTGATCTCTCGGTTTCCTGCTCTGATTGCCTGCTGCCATTCCCCCCTCAGTATTATGGACTCTCCCTCTGGAACCAGAATCAAAACCAACTCTTTCTTTCATAAGTCATTTTTGGCATCGTGTTTATCACAGCAGCAAAAGGTCAGCAATTTTTCAAAGTGCTTAGTGCTGTCTTCAGAGATCATGACCTTTCACTGTTTGTCTTTTCTTTTTAAAGCAATTTATTTTTTTCCAAAAACGTATTCTTTGACTTAAATCTGTAAGTGTATAGAAATCAAAACTGTAGCACTTTTTGTGTCCTTAAGCACACTCAAGACAATAGAAATGGGATGAAATAGACAATGGTGGAAGCTGCTGGAGAATGGTAACCTTAGAGCTGGAACGTGAGGGGATGTCCTGCTCAGCCAGAAAACACACCAGGCCTGCTGTGTGCACTAGGCCCGGGGCCACAAGAACCTTCAAAAATGTATTACTTATAAGAACCAGATTTAAAACATACTAAAACCATAGGGCCTGTGTTGCCATTCACTACTTATCTGGAATGTGATTTTTCCCCCACACCTTTTTTTTTAATTATTAATTACAGTTTATTCACTTTGTATCCCCTTTCCCCACACCTTTTATATTTGAGCCTCAGTTTTTTTCCTCTGTGAATTAAGTTAATAAAGCCTGAGCTGCTTCTTATCCCAGCACAGTGCTTATAACGTAACGGAGGAAGAAGGACAGAGATGAACAGGAAGGAGGTGGTATAGGGAAGGCCTTGGCTGTGGCCTAGAGGAAGGATTTTCAGGCCAACCTTGGACATATGTAAGCTTCCTAATACTCTGTCTAAGATGGACCTGGAGTTCTTCATAATTTTCCCTCTTAGCTCAAATCCCTTCTTCTAAACTTGTTTACTTGCTTGCTTGTGGAAAACACTGTTTTCTTCCAATTCCAAATGAAACTGACTTCTTACTTTCTCTTTTCTGTCCATGGGTATAGGTGGACATTTTTTGATATGCATACTTACAGAGAGGACACTGAAGGTGCCCTAACATACCTATATACACACACAGACACACACACACAGAGAGACACACACACACACACACATCAAACCTCCCTGAGCATTCTTGTTAGATGGCTGGCATCCAACCTCTTATTTAAATATTTCATTAACAGGGCATCTGCCACACTCTGCCCAGCCAAAGTATCCACCAACCAAGGAGCCTGACCTTTCTGACAAACCCCTTTCATATAAAGGGCTGAATCATGTTCCTGATGAATATACTCACTGGCTCTGGCCAAGACTCCTACAGGAACCAGGATAGACTTTTTATGGGCCCTTCTATGTGTTGGTAGATTGTTTGGAGTAATGTAATCTTTTGTTCCTTAGACGCCCTGTGCTCTGAATAAGGGTTATAGCAGTACTCATAGTAGTGATAGGAGGAGGAAGTAAGATAATGTGTATCTACTTAGGATGGTGTTGGCATACAACTGCTACTGTGTGTGCAGTGTGTCTCATTGCTGTGATATTAGTGTTGTGTTGTTGTAACATGATAGCATTATCAGTTTAGCATTGTAGATGAAGGCCAGTGTACTAGTATCACCATCACTCAACAGCAGCACATAGATGTATTAAGCAGACTATGTGTGCCTCACGTTGCAGCCTCCTAGGGAGGGAGAGCCTTAGCCTAGATATGTCCTTATGTGACACACAGAGGTCTCCAGAACTACAGATACTCTTTACTTGTTCTATTCATCTCCTCATTAATGGCCGACCTCCCAAAGTTATTGAAAATGAAGATAAGGAAGGAGGGGGACTGTGAAAGGACTGGAGGCTGGTTTTATTCCTAGACTGTAGAGGATTCTGGTTTGGAACTGCTACCTTTCTGACCTACACTATTTCTGCTCTCCTAGAAAATGGGAGAGAAAATTAGCTTTAGTAAAGACCTTTTGCTATCAGTCCATGATAGAAACTTTCCTGTTTCTATCCCTCAGTTTCCCCAGCAACCATATGCAGTAGGTAATGGAGGCAACTGGATCTCGGAGGACTGTTCAAGGTCACTGATGTAGCTCAGATGGAGGGTTTCTACTCAAGTCAAGTCTGGTATGGGAAGTGCCCAGAATGCTGAGTTCTGCATGGCATGTTTGACATGCTCAGTTCCTATTTACTTAAGAGGCTGGGTACAAGATAAATATTTAGGCAGGGTTTGAAAAAGAACAAAGACGGGGCAGAAGCATTTTCTACACCAACATCAGCTGATGCAGAGTATTTGTGTTGGCTTGACCCAGAACTAGAACCTAAGCTTGTGCATACTGATCCTCAACAGAAACTTTACAGTCTTATTTACCTTGAGTGAGAAATGTTTGGAGGAATTTTCTCCATGTCGGGAACCGTTTCTCATTGACTGGCTGTACGTGCTGTGTTAAAATGCCCCCCATCTCCGCGGAGATTTTCACCAGAGATGTCTCCTGCAGAAACAAATTAAATAGAACCACAAGCAATTTTACTACAGAAATGAAAACTGCTTGTGGAGTGATTAAAAACCAGGCCTCCAACAGGCAAAAAAAAAAAAAAAAAAAAAAAAAAATGTGGTTACTGTTTACCCAGAGCCAGAAAACCATTTTGAGATTGTTCTATTTTTCCAGCCATTTCACCTTTCGTATTTCAAAGTGATTCCTCCTCCTTGAAATTGATGCTAACTGTCCATATTGTCTCCAAAAGGCACCTTGTGCAGGTCATCAGGAACCCAGGCTTCAGCCCCACTACTGACCTGCAGAGTTGAGTCTCAGTTTCTCCTTCTGTCAAATGAGAGCTGAATATCTTATTCTTAGCTCCTTTATATTTTTGGTGTGAGCCTACCCTTTAATGGCTGAGCCACCTCTCCAGTCCTTCTTAGTTCCTTTAGATGAGAACAGTTTTATTCTACAAATCTAACTGCACTTGAGTCTAGGAGGAACAAGGGAGTTGGTAAGGTCGTTCTCTGGCACATCTGTCTCTTTAATCTGTATGCACCCTGTTGGCGAATAGCCTCTGACAGTGTTGACAGGAAAGCCTAAACTCTTGGCTGAAACTGTAAAGGCGGGGTCTTAAGTGAGGGGACAAATTTTAGGTCCCCATGCAGACCACAGTATCGTCAGTCAAGCTGTATGGGTGGTCCCTAGCCCTTCATCAATGACCAGACCCAGAGACAACAGACCTCCTGTCAGATGTGAAAACAGTAGGAAGCTCTCTAATCAGTAGGAAGGCTATCCCCTTTATTGAAAAGGTGTGACTCTGCCCTTTCAAGTAGAAGCCACAGTTCAGATGTTATTTCTACCAGATGCAGGGCAGGGCACTGCATTTAAGCACATTGATGGTTAGTATTCATGTTCCGATGCAGAGCAGGGACAAGCAAAGCTCAGCTTGTTTGGGGGTCTTAGGCAAACTATTAATTTAAAAGTGAACACTGAGTAATTTTTAAGAATCAGCTCTAAGGGTGAGGCTGGTTGTAGTTGTAATCCTAGAAATCATCTGCATACTCATTTTTCCCAATTTTCCTAACATTAAAAAGTGATTGTCCTCTATCCTTTACTTTCTCCCAACTCCTTGAAACATCTGGTTGGTTCTGGTTAAATGCACACTGAAAATCCAGAAGAAAAGACAAACATGATAGGCAGATCCAAATAATCTGAATTATTTTGTAACCATCCAGAAACTCCTATGGGTTAAGTGTCATTAATCAGCCTCAGTTAGTGATTGATATTCAAAACAAAAACACACTGAGAAGTAGAGTGCTTTGACCCTCCCTTATTTCAGGATGATTTGCCAGCACAAGGTGCAGAGTCTTCCTAGAAAGGGCTAGAGAAAACTGCTCATGCAGTAAACCTCTGCCGTGACATGTGGAAGCAAGGAAGAGGATCATCAAAGCAATGGGTCTTGTTGCCCCCATTCATACCCTGTACACTGTGCATGTCTACTCTCATTGTTACTGTCAATGAATACCCCGGTGGTGTCAAAGCTTTATGTGGAAATCCTGAGCAAGCAGCTCCGCATGGGGAGCCCTTATGTTCTCTGAACAACCCTCATTCTCTCGTCTCACACTTGTTTTAGTTCAAACATTCTGCTCCATGGAGGAAAACTGTCTCTAAATGGAAGCCAGTGAAGCCTAGCTTTAGATTCTTCCCTTTTCTAGAAAACTGAATGCCAGAGAAAAGAAGCCTCATAGGCCAAGCCTCTCTGGGAAAAGTGGAGAATTCTCTTTCTGTTCTGCTTCCTCTTTTTGAAAGGAAGTGGAACCATCTACTCAGTTACATGCTATATATCCATTTAAGTAGCTGTACTAGAAGAAAAAGTTATGAGCTATAGGGCTGTTTTGCAAAGGAAAAAGAGAGAGGAAACAGTGAGGGAGCAGACGAAAGCCCTGTAAGCTCCATTTAGAAGCTGTCTGTCCTTCAGCTTGCAGGCCAGGTGCCAGCTCCGCAGCAGGACATCCACAAGACCTGTGCAGAAACTAAGTGCACACAGGTGTACAGTTGACACGAAGAGGGTTTGCACGCCAACATACCAAGCAAACAAGCAAACAGGAGCCTCTGTGACATGCCTGCTCTCTACTAAAATAGTCTCGCCTCCCTCAACTCCTTTGTCACCTTCCCTAGCTTGCGCCCCTTCACCCTTTTTTCCCCTAGAAGCCTTCTCCCCTACTGCACACAGGTGTCTTCCCTCTCAGCCCTTCATATCCTCTAGCTCTTTTATGACAAAGACATTAGCTTTGAGACCAAATTTCCCGCGCCCAGAACAACCACCATTCATGTTTGCACAACGAATTGTGATAGTAGTGAACATAAGGAGATGGTCCTTGATAGCTAAAGTCACAGAATAAAAGAAGTGGTGAATCTCTCAATAGACTTCCTCCTTACTGCCAAGGAATCACCTCAAGGGCCAGCTACTTTAGAGCCTTCAGTTCTTCTAGGGTGGATTTTACAAGATTCCCTGCCTCCAAGGGCTTCAGAAAGATGAGGTGACATATATGGAATCAGCTCTGTTGCAACATGTTATGTGAGGGTCAGTAACTAATTTCCAAGGCTTCTGGACATGGTCCCAGGCTGCCACTGTTACTCTGCTCACAAAGTGAGCCACTCTGCCACAATGCCTAGCATTTGCCCTGTGCACAAAACACAACCAGGAGGTAGATTTTCAGAAGGAAAATTTGCTACAGGAGCCTGGAGGGTGCCTTTTGTCATCTTGAGAAGTACAGAACTGACGGGACTGACAAGGAGGCGTTCAGTGTGGATGCTGGGGCACTTAGCAGCAGCTTGAGGTCATGATTAGCTCTCTAAAGAAAAAGGTCTGGCAAGTAATAATAGGGGCCAGAGGGGGTAATATTAACTATCTAATTTATTTCTAATGGGATGAATAAGTTGTAAACTAATGCCTTAGTACCTATGGCCTTAGTGCCCATGAAGAGACTTACTTGTTCCTTCATCTCTACAAAATAACAACCATAATGACAATGATGGTAATTTGAGACTTGCAGCTCACACATTCAAGTGAGGAAGGCTGTGCACACATGTGTATGTCTATCACAGGTCTGTCTGACCATCGTAAGCCAGGAACAGAGGAACAGTTTTGCAAACTTACAGAACTAGGGAGCTCTGTTTAGTGAGTAGTGACAAGATAATGGGTGACCAAGTCAGTGTTTCAGAGATCCTGCCAGTGACTCTGGGGTGTGGGAGAGAAAAGATATTTCTTGTGAATCATAAATAAGTGATAGAAAATTGTGCTTTACTCTTTGAAAGATGCAGGATTCCACGACTTCCCTTCCTCAAGATGGGACTGGTTCTGGGATGTACTCACTGCTGTCCTCTGGAGCTCACAGCTGGAGGGCATTTCCTATTCTTAGCCTACCTTGGTCACTTCAGAGGCTTGCTCATTTGTATTCAAGAGCCCAGAACTGTCCCAGAGTTCATGAGTAATAGTAACGACCTGGAAAGTTGTAAGGCATCTTCAGAAAGCATATGGTTCCTATTGCCGACAGAGAGTAGAGACTCCTTTCTAGTAAGCTGGACCTTCTTGGCTTTCTTTATTTCTGTCAAGGAAATGCAAATTTGAAGGAGCAGATATGTTGACTGAGGGAAGTACAGGGTATCTTAGCGGAAGCTGCCAGCACACTCAATTGAACACTGCCCTCGATGAAAGATACTTCCAACTCTCCAGAGTTTTCCCAGCTAGCGTGTGTGTGTGTGTGTTTGCTGGATGGGGGAAGAAGAAAGAATGGTACAAATTAGATTACTCAGTCTTACCAAGACTCATATTTCATTTTTGTAGCTTCTTGACTACACTGTAAGTAGTACACTAAGGAAAATAACTTCTTCATTAACTTCCAGTTTCCCCCATCAGATATTGTTTGGTCACGTCCAAAAGAAAACCAAAGAAACATTTTTTAATCTTTTGATTGGGACAGAGTGTAAGGAAATTCTAGATAGTTTTATCTGCCTAGAGAGTTTTGCTTTCTAGATGTTTCCAGTAACTCTGAAAGGAGGACTGGACAGTGACACAAAGTCAGTCAGTAAGATTGTCAGTTTAAAGGGGGCCTGTGGACTACTCAGGACAAATGCCTCGTTAACAGAGGTTAACATTCCTCTCAGAAATGATTCTTCATTATTTTTTGCTATGGAAGGCTGATTGAGGGGGAATTACACTCTCACCTCAGTGAAGCATAGCCATGGCTTTGCACAATGGCTGGTCAGTCACTTGCTAGGAAACACTTCCTGGGGCCTCTGGAAAGAAGTGTGTGATCTTCTGAGTTGCTACCCAGTGAGCTATTCTCCCTTTCTATCACCTGGACCAAGAACAAGTTCTGGAAGTTACTGGCAGCTATTCTCCAATGCTGAGAACAGCCAGCCTTAGGAAGAAACCAGCCTTATGCATAGTTCAAAGAAGAGATGAAAACTGTGGGTTCTTGGTTACATTACTGAGCCACTGTCTGGAGCCAGAAAAGTCTTAGGATTTCCAGATAGCCAAGGCCAGTTTCTCTTCATATGAAAAGCCATTTAAGTTGAGGTTGTGTTACTTGAAGCTTAAACGTTTTAAATGGATGCAACAAATGGGTGGGCAAAAGCATGTCCTCACAATCTGAAATGTAGGTGCTCTGATAACCCAGCATAGCGATTACTTCATTCTACAGTCAGTAGCCAAGTTCTCACTCATTCCTTTCCACCAAGATCATTAGGAACAGTCCCTTTTTAGGGTGCAAAAATATGTTGAAAGGATGATGAGAAAAACAAAAAATGTCTCCAGCAAGTCAGAAACTACATCCCATACCTACTTAAAGTTTAAGGACAGCTTTAATACTCCATGTTTAATTGTTAATGGAGAATTTAAAAATCAAAAATGCCAAGTTTGTCTTCGATGAGATGGAAAATTATGCTGCAGTAGAAAGTAACATAATGTAAAACAACCAGCATTACCAAAGCACACAAATGTTTTTGGTATGTAAAATTGCTTTGTAAAATATTTGCTCCATCTGCTAAAAGCGGCAAAGACAATTTTCCCTTGATAGCTAATGGCCCATTTCGGGTGTGTGGCAAGTGATTCGCTGCAGCGGCGGCTCTCATTAAACGGAATGTTGAAAACGCGGTATATAATTCCATACTTATGTAGCATTATCCACTTACTGCTTCTTGAGTCTGTCCCTCATTATCTAGGACTCTACCTTGCACCAACATGCAGGCCTCGCAGTTGATTTGACTTGAGAAGCATTTTGTCCAACTGAGGCACATATGTTGTGCTTCCATTCCAAAGCTCAGCACAACTGCTTCATTGCGACCACAAACACTGGAGAAGTTCATTCCCTCTCCAGTTTCCAGCACACAGACTGCTGTTTCTCTTTCCCTTCACCACAGGGAGCTGAGCTTTTTTTTTTTTTTTTTTTTCTTTCTTTCTTTCTTTCTAGGCTCATCCTGTTGCCCTGCATGCTGGGGGTTTTGATAGATAAAGAAGATAAGTGCTTCTAGAAATTCTTAATTGAACTTTGCAAATACACAAAGGAGGAAAAAATCTCCCCCTTCCACGACAAAACAGTCATCATAAAAGCCTGACAAACGCTGCCCTTGCTTCCTGGTGTATCTGTGATTTCTCTCTTTAAAAAAGTTGTTTACATTATACCCCAAATTACTTCAACATCTGCTAAAGGAACGATTAGAAATAAATACAGTAATCCAGGGTGGTTTGAAGAGAAGAATATGTTCATGTGTGGGAACGATACTGAAAAGTAGTTAACGCAGCAAAGGGCTGGTGGTAGACAAATATTCTTACCAGTGAAAAGAGTTTTCAAGGAAATTATCTTGAGTTGTAAGAATGACGACCAGTAAGTACGTATGGCTGTTTTAAAGATTATGCTATGTTTTAAAGTGGAAGCCAAGCCTTGTTTAACTCAGACGTAAGTGGAAGTAGCCATAACTGGTACGACGGGAAATAGGGTCTTCCTATCCATGGAGAGAAATAGAGCTGGTTGGGGAAACTCTTTAATTGGAATTTAAAGAGCTGGAAGCTCTTTAATTGCAGACTGAGACAAAAGGAAACACACATGCCCTTTGGACTTGATTCTCGTTCAAGTAATGAGGAAGGATTGAGTTCCAGGAATCAAACTGAGAGATTATCAAGAGATTGCTGTATGTTAGTCTATACACCAGGAATGGACAAGCAGCATTGTTTCTCAGTCAAGAAGAGCTGGACCTTTTTCATTATTTCCACACACCAGTTACATGGAGTCAAGATGTGGCAGCACTGCAAAGTGACTGTTCTCTTTCCACAGACCATGTACAGGACTGACCAGTTTGTCTTGAGTCTGGCTCAGTTACAGAAAATCCTAGACTTCTCAAGGGCATCTCTGGCTCACGAAGGAGCACCGAGCACAGATGACCAGAAGCACATGGCACTGTGGCCGTCAGAGAGTAAAAGCTCACTTTGAATCCATTCCAAAAGTCTAAGCCTGCTCTGCGGTTTTCAGCAGAGCAGACATTTCTAAAAGGACTCCAGCGGGACCTTCCTGGATGTGAAAACGCTAACCAATTCTCGTTCTTCTCTTCTTCTGCTTTATTCCTTCCTTCCACGCTGTTATTGTGAAAAACTGGCAGTTAAATTCAATTGATTCAAATTTTCTGGATCCATATGGCGGCCAACCCTGGAGCTGAAGCGGCGGCGGCGCCTCTCCGCTGTTTTCAAGCATTTGCCTCTCCTCCAGTCCCCAGATGGTGGGAGTAACATTTAAACCTCCTTTTCTCTGCCTTGTACAATAGACCTTGGCACCATTTCAACTGTTTACTCCGGTAATTAACAGCTCTGATACCAAAACAATTACAACTCCTCCACTCTCCACAATAATGCTATGAATTAGTGAGAGCTAATGGCTGGAAGGTAGAGTGTTTCCAGACTGTGAGATCTGTGCATTTTTAGAATAAAATAAAAGGTACAAACAGCACGCTTGCAGTAGACAATGATTACCTAGTAATTAGTTTACACAAAGCTTCCTATTTAATGGCAAAACGCTGTAATTAACGTGTGACAGAAAATCAAAGGGTACTTTGTAAGCATATGAAAAATTAACACTGCAGGCCCATAGCTTTATGTACTGATTAGAAGCATATTAAATCAATAGGACACACAAGCCAACAGCTTGTATAGCTGATTATTATAGGTCCTCGGAAGGGGTATCCTGGCTTTCATTTAACTGGGAGGCAATTTTCCTTCTCCTGTCATCGTCCTCAGGCACAGAGAAGTACCTCAAACTCAACCCTGGCAGCTCCATGAAAATAATCATTGAACTGGAAGAAAACGTTCTAAGTCATTCTCAGAGCTAAAAAAAAAAAAAAAATGTAAATGATTAAGACTTTCCAATGATCTTGGTGACATGCTGCTGCACTAATTAGAAAACATGCCAACTGGAACCAGAAAATAAAGCATCCTGACTCAATGTTTTAGTCGGAATAATCTCTACTTTACCAGGCCTTTTATTCAACATGGAGAAAACTCCAAGAAACACATTGTTTTCTACTCTCAAAAGGTAAGAGGCCAGGCTTCCATCTAGGGTTGTTGTTTTGCTTTTTTTGTTTTTGTTGTTTTTTAAAGATATTCATTAGGAAAATCATAGCATAGGGACAGTTGGATCATTATTTTGACTTTTTGACAGCATCTTGTGTAATGATAACTGATGCATACTACAGTATTCTTGAAGGCCTACAAAAACCTTCTAAATGATCTTCTGAACTGCCAAAGAACCGCTGATTTGTATTTATTTGCTCAGTATTGCTTTTGTTTTCTTACAATACAAATTTAATTAATATTCATAATAAAAAGCAACACAGCAACAGTATCTTAAGCTTTTACATGCTAAGAACATTACTAGCCAATTCACAGGAATCGTTTAATTCTCATCCCTGCCCCATGAGACAGGTATACTGTTATCTACTTCCAGATAAGGAAATGGTAGCGTAAAGAGCCATGGTAATCTGGCTATGGCTGTTTCCTAGTAAGCTCTAAGAGCAGAGCAGTGGGGCCTTGTCAAGCCAACCACATCTCAGGTACCTTGAGAAAAATCAGCAGGTGAGTTTTCAGCCTCAGACTGATCCATTTTAACTCTTTTTCTGCTTAAAATAATTTACCATGTAAACCTGAATTATGTCTTAAATAAGTAAAAACAAAAATAAACAAAATTTTGGAGGCTTATGTAAAAAAAAAAAAAAAGAGAGAGAATGAATTGAATTCTCATCATGCTTTTAGTGCTGCATCAGATTGGGAAGGTAGGCTATTCAACACTTTTTGATAATTTATAGGCTGACTCAAAAGACTATGACAGTGTATTAACTTGGGAAAGGCACCAAAGTATATCTCCCCATGACTGGGCAAAACATAATATATACGTTTCTTTTTTGTCAACTATGCACGTTAACAGGTATGCATGTGCTGAGACATCTGGGTTTTCTAGGGACACCTGAGCAGGTTCCTCCCTTCTGCAGCTGAGGTGTGCACACTGACAGCTCTCCTCACCTCCCAGTTCACTGCCTTGTGGGAAAGGAAGCACCGTAAAGTTGTGACTGTGGCATAGGGACATCTGTGCTGTAAGGGAGTCTGTGAGAGTTTGTAGAAAGAAAATCTGCCAGAGCAGTAGCACACGGCGTGGGCCACAAAGCCAGGGCCTAAGTGTGGGTGTTGTGGGGAGGTATCTTCTCCAGGAACTTAAAAAGTCTTGTCTGTGTGCACTCAGCTCCTTGTTCTGCTGGTGGTTGTAGGAAGCCACTAGCAATTCTCCTAAACACAGACAAGAGCCAGAGCCCCTTTGCTACATGCAGCATTCTACCCTGGGGCTGTCTCCTATAGAAAAATAACCGGAATTGTTTGCTCGGTTGGCTGGTTTAGTTTTTTTAAGGCACAAACTAAAAACAAAGCTTTTCTCTGGCCAACAATTAAAAAAAAAACAAAACAAATAAACAAGAACAAAACAAAAACAAAGAAGAGCTTAAGTTTTCAGACAGGTTTAGCATTTTAGAATTAATCTATAAAAGGGAATAACATGCAGCTGTTAATTGTGATGAATATGAATAAACATGGAGAATGGCTAAGACCTTGTGTTTAATTAGCATCCTTACAATTATTGTGGCAATGAGAGACAATACACATTTGAAAATTAATTCAGGAAAATGAAGGCAGTAGGAAAAGTGATTTTACACTTATTTGATTAGACGTTTCTTTAATATTGTTATATTATCTTTTAACTTTCCTAAACATTCTCTAGTTATGAGTCAGCGCCTCTTTGAGTTCATCTAATAAAACCATATCACATTCCACATGAGTCACCCAGGTCAGCCACCTGAAAGTGGTTCCCACTTCTGCTTTCAAGGCTTCCCTGGGGCAGTGGGAGCTGTTCTGAGCATACTGTGGTGCAGTTCACCTTTGAATGGTTTGTTTGTAATGGTATGTTTGTTTGCTGGCTTCATTCTCTAATAAGAACTATGGCTTATTCTGCCTTTCTAAGTTTGCGAGCCCTGGATTAGGATCTTTCCCTTTGGGTGATGCTTATTACCAAATGTTTACTACTCCACCACAGTAAAACAAAGTAGTGTGAGAAAGGGAAGATTTACCCTTTAAAAAAATAGAAAACAGCCACCGAAAGACTGTTAGCACAGAAAGCAGATATGGGTTTCCCAAACTGTGGCAGGAGACTGAATCAGGAGGCTTCCTCCTACAAGTGTGCCTTCCAGTTAAGTCTTTGTTCCTTACTAATGGAAACAAACACTCTGACTCAGAAGCAAGAAATCTTGCATTTGTGCAAGAGGAGTCACAAACCTTAAATAATCTGCAGTGAGGTTTCCAACCACAATTCAGCCAAAATGTCGGCACTGTGCACTCAGCAACTGAACTGATTAAAACCCAGTGGGTGAGGCAAGGGGAGCTGGCTTCCTTAGACAACAGAATGACAAGTAGAGGCTTATGACTGTCCTCCAAAAGGAAAGAAGAGAAAAGAAAAAAGAAAATTTGTGTTTTGTTTCAGTGTGGCCTCTCTGCTTTTCCAAAGATGCCTGTGTCTCCATACTGAGCTTTCAAAGATGACTATGGCTTTTTAGCACCTTATGACTCCTGCGACTTTTAACTGCAACCAGCCAAAGCTTATTTCAAAATTAGAATGGAAAAAGAGGAGATCTTTGTGTTACAGAGCTGGTCTACACCCCATCCTACCTACCTCTAGGACCAGTGTCTAGCACCCACCCCATAAACAGCACCGCTTCTGCTTTCATCTGTCTCCTGCAATGTGCCAATAAGAGAAATCACGGCATCATGTCACAAACCGCTATGCAAATGATGCTATTTGTAAGTATTAACATAATTTAGTGCTTACAGTCATATTCTCATTTCTAATAATTCTCCCAGAATGGAGTCTTTCTCTGGACTCTTAGCCTGCAGGATAGTCTTTCATCAAGAAGCTGAAATTTTTAATAACCTGCCAGCATATGTTTTGTATGTGCCAGGCTAGGCTTGATGACACAACATCTTCATTATCAAAAGGAACAGGTCTGCAGACTGTAAAAGGACATTAAAATACGCTTGTGCTCATAAAGTAATGCTTTGATGTCTAAATGTGCACCATTTCAATGGTCTTCTGGAACAAAGGTGCATTCCAATCCTAAGTTCTCAATAAACACTCACTTCGCTTCCTCTGCGAGGAGGATTTCCCTTTGAAGGTGTAGGCTATGCTATCCTTTGTCCCTTGCAAGAGGGAAGGGAGCTCACAGGTGCTTTATTTCTATATTCATCTTTGGCTTCTCACACATCATAGCCACGTATGAGCCCTACATTATAACAGGATTTCTGAATAATTATTTATCCTGTTAAGTTTTTTAAATGATTTAAAAAGATGATTAATTATTTATGAGTTTCAAATTTAATAACATTAACAACAGTGCCAAATGTATTTGGTAACAATTTAAAATGGCATCGTTTAAAACAATTGAAATTAAATAATCTACAGAGAGGTTTCTAACCACAATTCAGCCAAATGTCAATACTGTAAATATTTTTAAAACTCAAAGTCAAACATTGCATGTTTATCACAATCTAATATCAGGGGAATTCTTTAAAAATTATTGGTTTGAAATATTGAGGCAAGCAAACACTGTACACACTAGTATTTCAATTCCTTAAATAAAAGTGCTAGACTTTTTCATGGTTTAAACTTAACAGCTTTGCTTCAAAAAGATAAAATTCTATTCAAAGAGAACATAAGAGAAACCTCTATGTGCCTCAAAATTAAATACATTTTCTTTGTTTTTTTTTTCTAGAAGAGTAATTCACTTTGCTATCCTTTAAATAATATGTAAAGAGCTAGCCATGACAGGTACTGCATTTAGTCCACTCACTGCTGGAGAGGGAAGAAGCCCAGAATAGATCATGGGGAGAACCGACCCATTCGTCAACGGAAACTCTCCCTCCTGACTGTTCTCCACATTTATTCATCATTTCACTTGCCCAGGAGTAATGTGGTTCCCACCAGTGTGCCCCTTCCTTCCTATCACTTGTGTCTTGATTCATAGATGTCTGTAGAGGGATGCGCAGGCAGATTCAGATCACTGCGCAGGCCACCGCTATGCATGCTGGAAGGGAAGGAGCCAGTGAAGGAGTTCGTCTTTCAATTTTCTTTTTTCTAGTAGGCCAGCCAAAAACAAGGTCAGGCAATAAAGAGAAGCTGGTCTAAGGATGCAGTGTGGGTCAGTACTGACAGGTCAGGTTAAGCATTAAACGTATAATTATTCAGTAAAATTGGCACAGACTGAAGTTACATAATTCATCTCACCAACACATGTGGACTCATAGCCTGAGACACTGAGCCTGCTCCTCAGCTTTTGCTGTGAGTTTTCTTCTGGGGTATGTCCTTCTCTCAGCACCTCATGGGGACCAGTAGTTACATAAATTTCTTTGGAGCATCTTCAAATATATAATGGCTTTGGGCAGAATGCTATTCTACGCCAGCTGCCAGTCACTGCCACTTCCTAGCAGAACTTCTCAGAATAGAATACTGCTTAATCACAACAGCTGACAGCAGCACAGGACCTGCTCGGTGCCAATGCTCAGGTTTGCAATGCTACCTGATTATGGCTCTTTTAGTCATTTCTTAGGTATCATAATCAATTCAAAGGTGTGAAAAAAAAGACTTTTTGGACCCCCAAATGGACATTTAAGTAACCCAATAAGTCTGGTCATGCTGTACATTAGAACGGAGGCCCAGGAAAGGCTGTGCTGATCCATAGCAGAGCTGAGTCTGGGAGGAAGGACCTTACCCCTAACTGTCCACAGCACTACGGTTTAAGTCACCATTGAACACTCACTTGTGCCCACTTCTTCTTCCAGTCATCATGGCCAAATCTGTTACTCTCCTTTAGCACCCATGGGTAGCACTGTAGATGGGAAGGAATGTCACAAAAGGCTGTCCCATTTCCTCCAAATTCTGTGTTCATTTTAAAGAGCCAGCGTTGGATTCCCAGGTGGTCAGTCACCAGCTGACTCAACTGTTCTATCATCTGTGGGCAAAGGTACAGCCACATTAACAACACGTCTTCCTTTATGTTGTAGCAACTTGCTTCCGGTGTTTTGAATGTATCTTTATATGGTCTGTTCATTAGCTTCCCTTCAACTCATTAGGACAAATTAAAAATTTTCAAGTGATGTACTATATAAAGAAATCACTAGCCATTGGGATAAAAGCCATGTTTAAAATGGAGTTGTATTTGTGGGAAATTTAAATACTCATATTAATATACTGACTTAGGAAGGAAAAAGGAAAGAACTTTTAAACAACTATAATTAAATCCTGCCATTGTCTTTCTTTCATAGCAACTTAGGTATTTACCTATTGATTCTTGAAATGATTTTTTTTTTATAATTTCAAGACCATAAGATATAGTCTTGAAAACTTTGTTGAGCTTTTAAACACAGTAATCTAAAATAAATAAATGAATAAATACTGTAATGTATAAGACATTTTCCACACTAACATACATTTGTTTGACCAGCTAACCAAGTTGACTGTTTTTGTGACATGAACAAATGTATTATAGAGAAAGACAGATAACTGAGATAAAGCACTTGCAGAAACAGTGTTCATGGAATGTTAGCTGCCTTGCATTTGATATGAAGCAATGTTCTCTCAATGAGTGGGTTTAAAGAGATGAAATTTTAAGGGATAGAAATTCATGCTTGAATTCCAGAATAACAGTAAGAGCACTAACTAACATTACTGAACTCAACAGGAGCCAGCCCTTAGCTTGTGTACCTTCTACACGGCTTTCCCACTTAATACAACAACCTCTGACGACGGCGCCGTTAGCGCTTCTGCTTAACACGTAAGAGGACGACTAACTTGACTTGTCCATGATTATATAGCACTGGGTGGCAGAGCAAGGCTTCTCTTGGATTGCTTTGACACGAAACACTACAGCCATTTCCTCTCCATGGGTCTGCATATCCAAGCCTGAGAAGGGTGAAATGTAGAAAGAGGCCCGAGGAGGAGCCAAAGAAACAACTTGTGACCTAGTCAATAAGTCATTTGAGTTGCATTTGAATCAGACAAAAGCCTCTATAGCAAGACCATTTAATTATCTATTAGAGCATTCTATTACAGCTTTGAAAAAATACAGATCATTCTTCGTTGTGTGTACTTCCTGGAGAGCAACAAAGTAACACTAAGCGTTGTGTCTCCCATAACTGCTCATGCTGTTCCAGGCTCTGGCATCTTGTACTTGACAGTATTATTCTTATTCTCTCTTGTCTTAAAGTTATAATTTCTGTGATGAAGCCCCATGACCAAAACAACTTGGGAGGAAAGGGTTTATTCAACGTATACTTCCACATGGCTGTCCATCCCTGAAGGGAGTCAGGGCAGGAACTCACACAGGGCAGGAACCTGGAGGAGGAGCTGATGCAGAGGCCATGGAGGGTGCTCCTTTGTGGCTTGCTGCTCATGGCTTGCTCATCATGCTTTTTGTTGTTGTTGTTTTTAAACCAGCACCAGGCAGTTTATACTCTTTTTTAAAAATTAATTAATTTATTATGTATACAATGTTTTGCCTGAATGTACACCTGCATGCTAGAAAAGAGCACCAGATCTCATTATAGATGGTTGTGAGCCACCATGTGGGTGCTGGGAATTAAATTCAGGACTTCTGGAAGAGCAGTCAGTGCTCTTAACCTCTGATCCATCTTGCCAGTCCCCTCATGCTGCTTTCTTACAGACCCAGGACCACCAATCCATGGATGGCACCACCTACAATGGGCTGGGCCCTCCCACATCAATCACTAATTAAGAAAATGTCCTACAGACCTGCCTACAGCTGATCTTATGAGGCATTTTCTCAGTTGAGCTCCCTCTTAGATGATTATAGGTTGTGTCAGGCTGACATAAAATTATGCAGCACATCTATTCTTTTGACTACCAAATGGGTTTTTGTGTTTTAACTATAGAGTTTGAGAGCACTGAAGATTTATGGTTCGGCTGAGGTCTGAAACTACAAAGTTAAAATGGTTTTGGTTAAAGGTACCATGTGTTATTCTGAATTGTGTCTACTCAGCAAATGATGTTAAAGATGCTACATGATATGGCAGTGTGGAAGAGACTCCTAAAATAGTCACACTGCAGCTCCCCAGGAAATTGATGCAACTATGGCTTATTCAATAAAAGTGAAAATGCAATTGTCTAAGCTCCCTAATTATCAAGTAGTGTTTATTGAGAATTTGAATGTTTAAATGACAAGTGCTCTTGTCTGCATGATATATGGCTATGAACACAGAAAAGGAGGTTCCTAATGTGTCTTCCAGGGTTGCATCCTTTCTTTTTCCAGTTAGCTGAGATGCTGTCTCTATATTTAATCATATTTTTGTGATCTGTGTGTACTGGAATCACAAGTTATAGAAGTAGAAGTACTATTCAACCTCTTAATACTGGGTAAAAATTATTTTGCTAGTTTAAGGAAAGGTATTCCAGCATAGCCTTTAAAAATTGTATGTTTAGATATGTTGTAGACTTGGAGGCCTCAAATGCTAACAGAATTAGTATGTGTTTTCTCCAAATCCTATTATTTGTTGCTTCTGAGAATCCTATAAATGGGTGCGTGTAGTTGGATCCCCTACAGTAATGAAAACAATCAATAGTATTGTAAAGACTATGCCACTGAAAAGAATTATGTGCTATCTTTAAGTGAAAATTGAACAGTGCTTTAAACTACCATTGCCATTTTTGATTATTTAACCAAAGCTGTCAATATTTCATGCAGAGCACATGCCAAAAAGGACTTACTGGTTATTTTATGGATCAAAACAGGAAATGCTCACTGTGCTCATGCTAGAGTAAAAAATTCAGTCATAAACCACATGACTTTATGCTATTTCCAAACATCTGTCATTTTCTGTTTGAGTCTGTTTTTAAAAGTACAATATATTTTTAGTTGCAATTCACTGTATACTGGTGAAGAGAAGCAGAAAAATTACCACTGTTAAAATCCAACTAAGACCTAAGAATACATATTAACCTAAGTTAAAATAATCACAGCTTTCACTCACTTTAAGTTCACAATGCACATCAATAAAAAGTCAGGACTGATTCATCTTCATCTTCAGACTCAAAATACTGAGAGCCACAGCTTGATTAGGTAGAGCCGTTACTATCTAGAAAAGCCTCAGCGGAGTACTTCAGTTCTTGCTGACGTCAGATGCATGTCTTCCAAACAAGCAGAGAACTCAGAAACAACTTGGCTTACTGCTATACCATTGATAATGCTTTCTGTCAAATAACAGCCCTCAGATCTGAGGGTCTATGGAGGTTTTAGTCCTACTTTTGAATGCTAGCACTAGACAGAGTTTGCATTGTATTAGATGTGCCCACACTTTTAACCACAACATAGGGATAAATTCTAAAATATTTCAGAGCAGAGATTGACTGAGCTATTATCAATGAAGATGCAACTAAGACGCAATAGAAATTTTGCAGATGCATATTGAAAGACATGAGGATTGTTTCATGTGGTTTGTATGTTGAGCTGTATCATTTAAAAATCTGTCTCTCTCACATTAAGTGAGAGCTAAAAAATTCTGTCAGGAAGCAGAGTTAAGCAACTACCCGGGCACCCCACCTTCCCCTTCCGTGGAAGCTAATGACAGTGGAAGCCTCCACATCACTCCCCAACTAAAATCCCGCACCGTGTTCTGCTCTAAGCCAGTGTGTTGGCCAGGAACTCTCCATAGAAGACTCCAACACTTCAAGGAAACTTGATGTACTCATAGCACCTTCAAAATGGTCTTTCCAAAGTGTGATTTCCTCTTCCTGTTTCATTTCACTGTCTGTTTCTGGGCTAAGTCTCCTACTCTTTTCAGAGCCCTTCCTAAAGAGCCAACGTAATTATCTGCAGAGCCAAAAATACATGCAGCACTCTGCGGTCTCGCCCAGCACTTGAAAGCTTCCAAACTCACTTCTCGTGTTCTTAGTAAATGGCTGGCTGGTGAATGTATTAAGGCGCAGAATACTGATGGTAGATTACTCCCAGTGATAACTTCAACCGCACTCAGGAAGTTAACCCAAAAGGTAAACAATATGGAAATTTTAGTAATTTGCATAATGTCAGTAGAAAGATACTTTAAAACATGAAGGCCTCAAGGCCTGTGGTTCAGACACGTACTCATAGATTCTCGGGAAGGTGAGGCAGGAGGACCACAAGTTCAGGACCAGCTTGCATAACTTAGCAAACCATTGTCTCAAAAAGTTAAAGGAGAGCTGATAAAGAGGATAAAGCCTTGTAGTACTTACC
Source organism: Psammomys obesus (assembly GCF_907164565.1). Lineage (NCBI taxonomy): Eukaryota > Metazoa > Chordata > Mammalia > Rodentia > Muridae > Psammomys > Psammomys obesus. The sequence continues at coordinate 1,092,265 of NW_026585691.1, forward strand.
TAGCATGTGAGAAGCCCTAGGAGACAAACAGAAACAAAACTTGAAGGCATAATGAAGATCTCTTCAGAGCAACCTAAGCGTTCTCGTAGTCTTCACTGGGCAGGGTTGGAACCAGATTACCTGAAGTTGTACAAGGCCAAGGGGATAGAAGATACTTGAACAAAGCTACCCTACATACCTGTTGGTAAGAATAGATGTCATACACTCCAGGAGGCATTGGCACACTAGCATTGTCAAAGATCCGTTTACTTCCAGACTTGCTACTGTAAAGGTGAACCAGCTCAGGCTCTGAGCCCAGGATGGGCACGTTCAACATATCGGCCACAGCCAAATCGTCTCTTTGGAGGAGCCCGCCCACGATGTAGGCCTCTTTTCCTTGGATGAGGTTTTTTATTCTTTTGATTGCCTTGGGACTGTACAGCAGGTGAGTGGCCAGGCACATGTGTTGCTTCTGGAGGATAATCAAATCACTCCTCTTAAAAGGTATCTTTTTCTAGGCCCTACCCCAATTTGTAATGTTGTACATAATAAATACATTATTAATAGCAGGCTGGGTTATGACCTATCCTGTTGTTTAGCAGTTTAAATTGATAAAAGCTGTTGGGGTGAGGTTCCATAATCGCTCACATCTTTAGAGTGTTGAAAATAGGCTCACTGGGAATAGAACTAATTACTACACATCTGTATTTATTTGATCCACGTGGAATTATCCTTCTGTCAGAAGGAAAAGAGGCTGGCGGCCTTTGGATAATAGTGATTCATCTCCACAACACTTCTGGCATGGTTTAACACTAAAGCGTCTGGAAAATCAATACAAAAAAAAAAAAAAAAGAAGGAAAAAGCCCCATAGTGTTCTTCTCAATATAGACTCTGTAAAGACTCCTAATCTGGCAACACTTTAGAGGTTTCCAAAGGAGGAAGACATTTGACTTGATACCTCCTCCCACATTCTACCACAAAATCTTTTTCAGAGAACATGCTTTATAGTAATTACCAGTGGTTCTAGCCAACGCTTTGGAAAGCACTCATGAATAGAAAATATTTGAAAATTTCAGTGACTCAAATTTCTTTTCCAAAACAAACTTTGAAAAAAATCCTGTTTTGACTAGGTAGATCTGGCTCAGCAATGCCTGTGACTGACTCATTCAATTACACAAGTAATTCTGTTGCTGTCTAGCAGGGATGGGGGCAGCCAGATGGTCAGCACACCAAACCTGAAACTGTGTTTCAGCTTTCAAGGAGGGACAGACATAAAAAACATTCTCTCTCTCCCCCTCTCCCTCCCTCCTTCCCTCCTCTCTCTTCCTCCCTCCTTCCCTTCTTTCTATCTCCCTCCCTCCTTCTCTCCCTTCTTCTCTTCTCTCTCTCAGTCTATAGTAAATTTAATTCTTTTCTACAAGCCTCCATTTTCTCATCTGTAAGGTGAGTGTAACAGTGCCAGCCCTAGGGAAGTTGTGCCAATTGAATAAGATAATACCCTGTCAAGTACTTTTAATAGGGCACGGTAAGCACTTAATGCATGTCAGGGTAATTATCATGAAAAAAGGAGAGGATGAAGTAAAATGATGAAAAATTTTGAGGCACTGGGAGGGTTTTGTAAGATGAAGATAAGCATAGAAAAGCCATTGCCCAAGGATGGAGTATTAGAACCTTAGACTAAGTCTACTGTTGTATTGCTCCACTGTGTTTTCAGTCTGTATTAAAGAGGGAATAGCATGGAACCCAAGAAAGTGTGGGAACTTGTAGTCAGATACATCTGGCTTTGAATCCAGTTCTATTACTTATACAAATATGTATATATACTTATATACAACTTAGACTCCATGAGCCCATCTAGAGTTTAAAAAAATTTACCTGTACGCTGGAGTTGCTCCAGGATGAAATAAGATCATGAACATGCATAACATTTGGACAGTAGTCAAAAAATTATAGTAATAGGAATTATTTTTATAGGGAAACCCTCTTTTAAAAATAAACTTATTAAAATGTCATTCTGATAGTGTAGTGCAAAAGTCCTGGATCCTTGAGGGAATTCAAGGGGGTTTAGAAGTTAGTGCCTAGTACAATTTTAAACAACATTGATTTATCCATATACAGAAATGTAAATGACTGTGTTCAAAAGAACATCCACTGTGCCTGTTCGTAAATGGTTGCAGGGTATAACGTCCCAGTGTGCTAGCAAGAAATAGGAAGTAGCTCTCAGTCTCAAATGCCTCTGCAGCTTGCTGGGTGATTTAGAGCAGGGCTGCTTAAACTTTTCCTGCTTGTCCTCCCTAATCCAATGAGATATTTTTATGTAACTCCAAGTGTTTATAAAATAGTTACACAAATAAAACTTTTATTGATAATAAATCACAAATTTATTTTAAAACAATTCCTTGGTATATGTATAATTTTACCACTTACTAAAGATAAAGCAAATTCATATACCAATGGGATTATATGCTTGTTCATTGTTTATAAAAAATTAAGTCTTTGCTGAATATTTGATACCTCAGGGCATAGAACATCTTCAGTATTTTATCCAATATTTTATAAGAGTTGATCAATGTTTTTATTTTATACTCATCACTGTTGAAAATGCAACTTTGCATAAATACATAGTACAAAACACCAAAAGTATGTAGACATTTCAGAAATTATTGGAAATTCTGTTCTAATCCTAAGCCAAAATTAATTGAACAATGTTTAAAGCTATAACTCAGTCAGCAACTCAACAGCATTTATGTGTTATGTGTGTATAGTCATGTGAGCTTATTTGTACCATGTTTACACAGGGCCCCATGGAGGGCAGAAGAGTGCATGAGATCCCCTCAAACTGGAGTTAGAAGTGGTTGTGAGCTACCATGTGGGTATAAGGAACCCACCCTGGGTCCTCTGGAAGAGCAGTAAGCACTCTTAACAGCTGAGCCATCTTTCCAGACCCTCTAACAGTAATTTTAAAAATCAAACGGTCTAACAGAATGTAATGCAAAGACACAAACTTGATACTTACTTGCTGGGGAATGATGGTGGGAAAATATCAAATGTCTTTGATTTCTGTAATTAAACCATATTCCTATAAAAGCAGAAAAGTTTGGATGTATAGTGTGTTTGTTATTTTTTGCTGACTTAACACAAGCTAGAGTCACCTGGGAAGAGAAACCTCAACTGAGAGAATGTCCTCATTACCACTAGACTGGCCTATAGGTCAGCCTGTGAGGCATTTTCTTGGTTGACGGCATTTTCCTGTGAGATGACCCACATTGCTGCTCTTGCAGAGGACCTGGGTTAGTTTCCCAACAATCGCATGGTGGTACACAACTGCCTCACTGGGGGTGAGGCCACCCCTGGGAGGTGGTCCTGAGTTGCATAAAAAAGCAGGGTGAGGAAACCATAGAACGCAAGCCATTAAGTAGAACTCTTCCAGGTCTCTGTTACATGTTCCTCCTTCCAGGCTCCTGCCTTCAGTTCCTGGACTGACTTTCCTTCATGATAGACTATAAGCTCTAAAGTGAAATAAACCCTTTCCTCTCCAAGTTGCTTGCAGACATGGTGTTCATCATAGCAATAGAAACACTAAGACAGAGTCAAAACACTGCAGTTCATAATACACCACAGCCCCCAGCTGAGCAGAGGTGTCTTAGATAGTCTTAGTTGGCACTGTTATGGGCTGGAGGATGGCTTGGTGGTTAACAGCACTTGCCACTTTTGCAGAGGAACTAGGTCAGGTCCCCAGTAATAACATGGTAGCATATGACTGCCTGAAACTCTAGTTTCAGTGGATCTGATGCCCTCTTCTGGCTCCTGATGGCATCAAGCACAAATGTGGTACAGAGATATATATGCAGACAAAACACTCATACACATAAAAAAACAAAATTTCATTTGCCATTTGTTTGCCATGAAGGCATACAGTGCAAAGTTGTATGGTCAGAATTGAGGCTACATGACATTTGTACCATGACATAACCAAGTATCACCAAAAATGTGTTGGATTCATTACGGAATGGATTTTGAATTAACTATTGATCATAGCATATTTAGAAGCATTTCACTGTTGTCAGCGTGTTCACAACTTTCACATTCAGTTCCCAGCCTGGAGTTAAGCTGGCTGTAGAACCCTCTGCCTTCCTGAAACTCAGTTCCTTCCTTACAGTCAAATGAGAAATTGGACTGAAGTCTCCAGGGTGCTTCAGCTCTGGAAGAAGGAAGTAAAGCCAGGGCACTTCCGTATTTCTTATGTGATGTGTATGGAGCTTCTGCTGGGGGTGATGGAGAGCTGTGAGATAGCAACAGTAAAGTTTGTACAATGTGAATGTATGTAACACTACTGAACTGAGCTTTTCTAGTACACTTTAAGTTCACATTTGACATGCACTTTTCAGAGTGCAGCTCTAGGAAACTTGGTGTTCCATGAGACAACAGTAATGGCGGCACTTGGTAGATTTGTATCAGCGGTGGTTGTTGACCACCTGTCCTCGTGCTTACTTAAGTGCTTTTCTTTTCCTACGTATTACTTCAGGGTGGAAATGTGAAACAAATAAACACACACAGAACTGCTGGTTTGAGTTACAGTGAAGTATTTGATGACAGCGTAAGAAGCTCAAAGCAGGAACTGGAAAGATGGTTCAACAGAGCACTTGCTGCTTCTCGGAGGACTCAAATTCAGCTCCCCCCATACACATCAGGTGGCTCACAGCAACAACTCTAACTCTAGGGGGCCCAACCTCTTCTGGCTTCAGGGCGCACCTACACATGCACACATATATAATTAAAATACAGTAAGCCCTTATAATCGAAGCTCAACGTCGTCATCTCTCCCTTGATCCATACAACAGTCTTTGCTATGGAGATGAATGATTTGTCCACAGTTATACAGTTCTGACCACAAAGTGGAGGATTTGAACCAGTTAGCACAGTTGGTGTGCTTGTCCTACAAAGCAAGAAGTGAAGGCTTGTGGGCTTAGGAACTGTGGAGAGGGGGAAGCAGACCCAATAATCAAGTTCAAGATCTGAGTACAGATCTTGTCTGGCAGGGATGCATTTCTGTCTCCTAGAGGAGTATTCGATCAGCTCCAAAACATTTCTGGACACACCTTACTCTTCAAGCATAGTGATACCTTAGATAAAGATTCAAATGTGAGTAAGTGATGGCAGAAGGCATGCTACTGACCTGAGGTCTTGTGAGACCGTTAAGAGAAAGTCAGCATCATCAGTTTCAGACAGCAGGTTATCATAGATGAAAAAGATCTAGAATATTCCTAATTCCCTTCCTAATGGCTACTTTGACCACCACTTATTTCTTATTTTTGACCCGAGACAAAGATAGTTGTTTAGAATGTCTTCATAAACATTAAAATGCTCCAAAACAGACGTGATGACTTTTATACAGGCACACTTGCCATTACAGATTCTAGCTTTACATAGTAACTTGGAGAGATGCACAAAGAGATTTTTGGCACGCTTTAAAAAAATCTCAAAGCCATCCATTTGAATGAAAATCAGCACTGACACAATCTCTCAGACCCAGTAAAAAGAAAAAGCAATAGCTAAATAGGAGTAGAACTGATTTGAAAGTGAAAGTTTAATTTTTGTATTTTAAAAACTTGATAGTCTGAGTGATTAATCACTCAAATAATTTGAATTTAAGTTCCAAGCAGCACTATTAAGTACTTCAGATTTGTCTACCTGTTTCTTCCCACTGAGATGCAGACCTGCCCTGGCTGGAGCTCAGCTGTCATGGGACTGCTGCCTGGCTCCAGTCTGGAAGTGGAAAGGGCACTGCTAGGGCAACCTTCTCCGGGATGAGGACTACAGACCTGAAGAGGACCTTGGAATTATTGCAGCCATCCCCCATTTCATAACTGAAGAAGAGAGGACAAGGAGGCTAAGGAGGCTTGCCCAAGGCCACTGGGCCATCCACAAACACAGCAGTCATTCCAGTGTGTACTAGTGACCTAGAGGAGACACAATTTGGTTCACAATCTGGCCCTACTAGGGACACTGAAGTAGAAAATGAGTTTTGGTTTCTGCGGCCATGAAAGGAGCAATGATTTCAGTGTGCCACATTGTTTGAGGCTCAAAAGAGAAAATAATGCTAAGAATCTGACAAATGTTTCTTTACCTACTGTCCTCATCACAAATCTCCTCCCTGCTGCCTCTTCAATTTCAGATATACGCACATTCCCTATGGGCAGCTAGCAGGGTTAGCTGGAGTTAGCTCTGAAAATATCAACAGTTTAACTAAACACAAATGGGTTTTGGTGTTTTTCTTCTTCCTAACATCCCTATCAATTGTGCCATTGAGGGCATGAGCTAGCCAGGAAGCACCAAAGACCCCTGAATTTTGATGGAGGGTATGAAAAGACCATAAGAGGATAAGTAAGTTGTGATAGTTTGTACTCGTCCTCCCTTTCCACAGCCAGATGTACCAACAAAGCAGAGCTGAGCAGAACACTACTAGAACTACTGAGGTGAACTCTTATGAGATGTTAGTCCGGAGAGAAGAAAGTGAATGCCGAAGATGCTTCGCTGAGTGTATACAAAGCTGAAATGCTACAGCAGCACTCCCCCTCCCCCAAAGCCCCGGTGGAACTTTTTTGAGTTCAACCCCTCTCCCTACTACGACTTTCTCTGGTAATATGACTATGGAGTTCCTCATCTATAAATGGAGAGTGTTGTCTGTTAGCAAATGCAGGGTCCTTCTTTTTAAAACAGACAAAATTGGCTAGCCCGTTAGATAATTACATATTCTTATTAAAATGTGGACAAGTCCCTTTCAACTCATCTGTTGTAGGGCTATTTACTACAACTCTGCCCTCATGGTTCCAGATATTTCTTAGTAGTTCCTGTGCAGAGATAAGGGTCTATTCTATCCATTACATATCAGTGTATGAAAATGTAAGCCTTGTTCATAAAGAACCACGTAATGTGGAACATCAAGCCTATTTCCTATAGAGTGTGGAGTAAAAAGGAATACCTTTGTAAAAGTCAGAAATTAGGGGCACTGGTCCACATTCTCCCCCTGAGAGGTTTTATGACTTCAAAGGCCTGAGCAGCCTTTCACTGTCCAGGTGAGCTCCACATAGATTAAGAAAAAGGGTGATAAATGCTGTAAATCTACCTGTTTGTTTGTACCTTCCAGGAGCTGCAATTAGGCTTCAGCCACAGAGAGACTGGACAGGGCAGCTCAGCTAAGTTTGAAAGTTAAACTGTGGTATTTATTTCCTACAGTCCAACTAGTAGTCTAATCAGCAAAGCTGTTAAACTTGCAATAATATTTCACTGGTGTGTACCAGAGCATTGCAAGTTATAAAATTTCCAATTTAATTTTACTGCACCCCTAAAGCCAGAGTAATTAGAAGACAAACTCACAGTGAAGATGTTTACAGCTTCAGGGGTGATAATTCTGATCCTGTTCTGCGGGTCAGTCCTATCCTCACAGTTCCCTGATTTGACAGCTGCGTGTAGACTCAGGAGTTTTTTGTAGTACAGCTTTAACTCATCATTCATAGCATTGGAGCAGACATAGATGACATTGACCTTGTTGTCTAAGAAATAACAGGCACAACGTTAATTACTGATATAAAGGTAAATGACATGATGAACTCTGGCATCCAAATGATATTACAGTAGTTTAAAACAAAGAGCATATCTAAAAGCCATTAAATTAACCAAAGTTAATTTAGATTGGCTTTGCATGTGTCTCAGCAAGCTAAAGCAGCCTTCTGCACTCCATCGTTTCTCTAAAGAAGATACTTCCACCAACAAAATAAAGAGGGCTGTGAGGAAACAGGAAGCAAACTTTTAGATAATGCACAGGAATCTAACTTAACCGTTCCCTTTAGCATCACTGGGAATGTATCCCATTCAGGTCAGGAAATTACAAAGCAGAGCTATTGGCTTTAGAAAGCTGATGAAATTTCAGTGGCATCCTCTTCTCAGATTTGACAGGGCCAGTTCAGGGAAGGCCTTGACAGAATAAACCATTGGTTATGACTAGCAATGATCCTTCAGAAAGTCACCCTATCCTAGTTTCAGTTCTGGAGACGAATATATTGCTTCAGTAGCACATCTAATGATTCCTGGTCCAAAGAAAATACTGTCCCACTTCTGCTCTTCCTTAAGATGTGCTTCTTGCTACACACAGAGAAAAGTCCTAACTGAATATCTGGCCCAAACAGAATAGTGAGATGAAATTACTCACTCTGTGCTGGACATTTTACGGCATATGGATGGAAATTAGCGGCCATTGGAGCTATGAGTTCATTCATAACTAACTGCTCTAGATACAAAGAGGAACAAAGCACTGGCTCAACATCCCAGGAAATGTAGAGATCAAAGTGACTGAGTTATTAAGGCCATAGGAGCAACCATTTCACATGCACAAGTCACATAGGTATTCAGGGAAGTTCAGGGGAGGGAGGGCTGAAAGTGTCACCTTGAGCTGGGAAGGTCAGGAGGTGATTTCCAGCCTGGTTTTGTTTGTTTGTTTGTTTGTTTGTTTGTTTGTTTAGTTTGGCAGACTACACAGAACATGGATTGATTAAATTCTAGTTTAGCACCCTCAGGCCCTGGCACATTATTTAACTTTGCTAAGCACTGGTTTCTTCATTTGTAAAGTGGGGAGTTAAATCACCTGGGTATAGAGTTTTAGGATAAAAGAAAGGAAACACAGAAAGTGCTGACCATGTCCTCTGCACCTGGGCTACTTTTGCTCCATCCCTTGATTTAATGATGAAGTGGTGTCATCTGCTGTCTCTGCTCATTTTTCGGTCTATTAATCCAAGCTCCCTTTTCTTTTTCTTTCTTTTCTTTTCCCTTCCTTCCTTCCTTCCTTCCTTCCTTCCTTCCTTCCTTCCTTCCTTCCTTCCTTCCTTCCTTCCTTCTTTCTTTCTTTCTTTCTTTCTTTCTTTCTTTCTTTCTTTCTTTCTTTCTTTCTTTCTTTCTTTCTTTCTTTCTTTTAACTCTGACACAGTTTCACATAGCCCAGGCTGACCTTTAACTCAATATTTGGTAGAGTAGAGCTTTGGAATCCTACCTCCTATGTGCTGGTAGTGCAGGTTTGCACTGCCAGGCCAGTTCTATGCAGTGCTGGGGATCAAACTCAAGGCTTCTGCATGCTGGCTCTCTCCAGCTGAGCTGCACCATCAGCACTCTCCAAGCTCCTAAATTCAAGGTTTATATTCTATATGACCCCCAAGTCACAGTACAGTGTAGAGTACATAGGAAATAGTAAACACCATGGCTGGCTGGGGTTTTAGAAGAAACGAGAGATTTAGATGGTTGAATGTGTTGCTCACTTAGTGAGCTATATGGCACGTAGAAGAAATCTCTCCCTACTAAGACAGAGTGTCTTTTAAGTTAGCCCAGCAGAAGGCTGGTATGGAAGTGTTCCATATATGTAAATATTTAAGGGGCTACCATTTTATTTTGAAACCAGATTGCCATATAAATGTCAAAATAAATTAGCTGAACAGACAGTAATTAAATAACTTATATCCAATTGCGATTGATCACATTAGTTATTGCTAGCCTTGTGTTTTGGAGAAGAAACTAGTGTTTTACCAAACTAGTGAGTCTTAAAACCAAATGTGTGTTGTTGTTGTTTTTGTTTTAAGAAAAGCATAAAAGAATAGGATGTAAATAGCAAAAATAGCTAGAGTATCAGAAGATCTTTACTTGGAAAGAAATTCTATGTTTCAAATAATAAAAAATCAAATTGAGAATTTCACCTTCTTGTTTATTTCTGCCAAAAAAATACGCATCACTAACTAATATCCAGGGTGAGTATAATTTCACTATGAATCTACAAATACAATTAATTGATAGTTATGGAAAGAAACGGTTATGGAGACAAAGGGATTCTTTTGTTTTTGTTTTTGTTTGATTGGCAGTCGAAATCAGTTGCTCTCTTAGTCATCTAGAAATGCAAAAGCGCTAGGCAGGACAGACCTCGCATCACAAGCAATATCCAGTAGTAAGTCTTAACAGATGATCTTTATTATCAGATTATCTTCATTTTCCTCCTGAATAAGCAGGTAAACCAATACCCTTTACTAGTAATTAACAGAATAAAAGAAGTTTCACTTTTCCTCCCAAATCATTTCTCATTTAGTTTTCTTTTCTTTTTCTATTTTTATTTCACAAGAAAACACTTTGACCTTCACCAGCTACCTTTAAACTGTCCTCTTGAAGAAGCTATCTCAGCATGATAGTGTACCAGAAAAAGGCACAATCCCTCAGAAATGCCCTTAGCTGCAAAATGTTTTCTTTGTAGATACAGACTGAATTGTTGGCTTATTCAAAACAGTAGCCTAATACTGTTTTCTTCTATACTAAGGGGCTTCTATAAAGACGATCCTTTGTGATGGCTTGTACTATATATAGAAGGGTATATAAAAAGCTAAGGAAAAATTCACTCAAATAAATCAGAGCAAAGTCTGCCCTCTGCTGCACCTCAGTGGTCCCAGCCAGGCAGGCTTTACTTGGAATAGCTCAGCGCTAGCAAATCAATCTCGTATCACTAAAAGGCTTGATGTTGTTGTGTAATGCTGAAACACAGAATTGGTGCCCAGATAACATATTAAAGCAATTACACTATTATTATTTTAGGACACTGTAAATGTATTTTTGTTACCAAATGGCATTTATAAAATAATAATGATGTTGAAATATCTATGAATCATGTAAAGTATGTCATTCCAGGGAGCCAGCTAAGTTGGTCGTTGATGATATAAAATTCTTTCTTTTATTGCTTAAAGAAGGCACAAGCAATTATATTTTAACAAAACAAAGAATTTCCTATTAACTTCTAAAATATCTATTATTTAACCCTTAATTTGGGGCCAGTTCCTCACAAACTGACTTGACTTATTGCATATGCTTTGTAAACTTTTTTTTTTTTTTTAATCCAGGTTTGCAACCTGGCCTTAGCATCATATATTTTTCTCTCCTGGATCCAGGTCCGTGACTGGAGCTGGCTAGACAGCACCAGCACTTAACTTTACAAAGACATTTCCATTTGTCCAAAGGCTCAGATTTCTAAGAATTCCTTCTGAAGGCACTTCATGATGTCTCAGAATCTCTCTCTGCTTCCCTCTTATTCTTATAGGGAAAGCACAATGCTTCATTTTGGATACCACTTTCTACTCATTGCCTAGAAGATAGAATAGACAATATTGACACTAATAGAGAATTCTGATCCCATTCACTGCAAGAAGTCAATTAATCAAGATTATCTGAGTCTATCAGATAAAAACTGTTTTTCAAAAAAGAATCTAGAAAACTATTCAAGTAATTCAAACATTTTAAAATTCAGGTTGGCTTCACTGTAAATCTATTACTTAAAACAAAATGCTGCAGAGGAAAAAATAATTTGAAAGTTAAGTTCTTTTCTTATGGAAGGGGAAAATAATAAAAAAAGATATATTTTACTAACATCTACTTAAAAGTTGCGGAGCGTCATGTAAACTTAGTTACTGTACCTAGGATGTCACACAGCCTCCCCAGCTGCATGTTCTGGTCTATGTCCAAATCAGAAATGTGTTGTCGCACAGACTGGATATATCCTAAAAGGCAAAGAAAGTGTCAAAACAGAAACAGCAAATCAGTATAGAGCAATGTCCTATGGGAATTCAAAATGTCACAGTCTGCATTTTTAAGGCCAAATTTTTTTCCTCTGCAGCATTTTGCAGAAACAATAAACTCTTAAAAATTCAGCCTGCACTTCTCAGGGACTAAATGTCTAAGATGAGATATGCAGCATGCTCTTCAATAGAGGGTCCTATCTTTCAATACCAACAGAGCTCCGACGATCAAGATTATAACTACGTGGAGAATGTCTGACATTTAACCTGAGTGTTCAGAAGGACATCTAAGAATGTTAGGGCCAGGCTTAAGGGACTGCTTTGGCTTTAGAATCATGCAGCACTTTGAAGCTGGGTCCCAAAATCATTCTCTGCAGGCTTCAGTCAAATCTCTTGCTGTCAGAACATATATTTAAGGAACTGACATGTCAAAGAAGCTCTCAGTCAGAAGAACATTTAACTTTCACAGGGCAAGACATTGGCTTTGTCCAGATGAAGAAAGTCCTGTGTTTCCTTTGTTTTTACTGATGATGGAGCAGAGGGAAGCACATGTGTCGCCATTGTCCAGAAACCCCACAAAAGATGTAGTAGCTTCTGCTCCCACATCAGGCCTTTAGAACCCGGGTCCAGGCACAGGCCGGGAGGGCCTGCTCCTCACAAGCCGGAAGAGCTGTTTGTCAGGAACCAAAGATACAACTCTCTCCAAAGCTAAAATCGCTTTGCACATTTTGAGAGATGCTTCCATGCCTCCTTGTGGTTACTGAGCCCAAACACATGTCTGGAGTGTAACTGCTGTCGAGGAAGGGATCTTACAGATGAATGCAAGATATGAAACACCTTTCTCTTTGAGCATAAGGAAAACTATAGAAACTCAGGCAATGGGGCTTCAGACCAAATGAACTCTGATAATTTGCCTCTTTGCTTTGATGCTAGTGTTTAAACACCAGACAACATCTGAAAAGCAAATGAGTTTACAATTCATCTGAAACTCTCTCTCTGTTTTATGCATATGAACTTAAGAATTAAAGAGACAGAAAGACCAATGAGTGGTTTGAGTCATTTTAGAAAATGACTATTAATTTCTCAAATAATTTAGAGAATCACTCACATGTGAAAGTGAACAGAGGTAGACAGAATTTCAATTTTGTTTTCATGCATGTCTATGCTGTTGTAACTCTTAGGATTTTGTGGATCTACATTCAGTCTATTCAGGTAAATGTCTTAAAAGACATATTAGAAAATAACATATGTTGGAGCTTAAGGAATAAAGTGTGAATACAAATGTGCTTAAGACTATTCTGTGACTGCATCTTCTTTCCAAAGTAAAGATGAAAGGCAGCCTGAGACTTCTCACTAAGATGCTGTCCAAGTTAAAATGTAAAAGACACTTGATCACATGTGCAGCATGAGTAAGTCTTGTTTTGTCATGTGCTTGAGGTCAGTCTTCCAGCAGATTACCTGGTTCCTTATTTTACCACTGATCAGGATGCGTATTAAACACATATACAGAACGATGCGAACTGGTTACTCAGCCCTATTCATACATCCATTTTCTGTTAGCAACCTCAGAGCACTCTTATAGGAGATCACATAAAGTAACACATAAGAAAATATTTTGGAAATAAAAGTAGAATACAATGTAAGATACTTCAATGTTATGAAGTATGTGCACTTCCAAAGCCCAGGACATATACTGTGGGAAGTGACATGGGACGCTCTGTGACATTCAATGTATCCATCAATAAAACAAAAGTTAGAAGGCATTTTTAAGATTTGTTTTCATTTACGTGTATGTGTTGGAGTGAATGCGTGAATGTGTGTGCAGGTGTCCATATATGCTGTGTATGTGGAGGCGCCCACGGAGGCCAGGAGGGAACATCAGGTTCCTTGGAGCTGGAGTTAACAGGCAGTTGTGAGCTGCCCGGTGTGAGTGCTGGGACTTGGAAGAACAGCAAGTGCTCTTAACTACTGAGCCAACCCCAGGGTAGCAGAAAATTATAGAAAGGAAGAAAGTTTTTGAAAATAATTTTCCATGTTACTTTTCTATTTTTGTGTCAGGAATCTTAATGCCAGAACCTGCGTATATGCTAGGCTACGCATAAAAGGAAGTATGGTGGTTAACCACTGACCTCACAGTGAAGAGACTGTTCTGCCTTTTCTGGGTACACATGATACAACAGTTATCCGTAAGAGCAGGGGAGGAAGGCAGAAGAGTCGGAAGTTAGGAATGAGACAATACATGGGAGGCACAGGGAGTTGCAGTGCTCTCAGGCTTAAAGATGGAGGAAGAGGACCAAGAACCTTTGTGAATTCCTCTGTAGGTAATGTCTACGAATTTGAAAGGAACCCTATTTTTCCATCAGGCCTCCAGCAAAAACTACAGTTCTGCTAGAACTTTTATTTTAGCGCCTTTTAATTTCTGAGCAACAGAACTGCAAAATCCTACATTTGTGCTTTAAGAATGAAACAGTATGTGTGTGCGTGCACGTGTGCGTGCCTGTAAGGGCCGAGGAGTGTACCTGGCCGTGGGAGCTGGAGCTGGAGCTGCAGGTGGGTGCGAACCGCTCAACGTGCATGTTGGGAGCAGGAGGCACTCCCAACTGCAGTAACTGCAAAGCCGTCTCTCCAGCTCCCATCTGCACCGCTCTGACACAGTCCTGCCTGCTTCCCCGATATCCACCCTTCTCAGACGTCCTTCTTCCCTTTTCGCCTTTGGCTGAAAGCTGAGAGGGCCAAGATGCCCAGCACACGTTATGAGACCATTAAGTGTTCCCTTCATTAACAGTTATTTCCGAACCTCGGCAGAATCAAACTACAATCTCAACAGAAACCTCATTTAAATGTGGGAACATTATTATATCGATAGGCATGAACTGCACTGTCTGAATCCAGCCTCTTATGCGGGTGACAGGCCCCTCAATCTCACTAGTCTTTCTTTTCCTTTCTTCCTTTCCCCCCTTCCTCCTTCACGCCTTCCTTTGCTGGTTCATTGTGTATGGTGTACATGTGTGTGCGACATGTGAGCGCCTGGGGGCGTAGGCTCCAGGCTAATATGGGGTGTCTTCCTCTTCTGCTGTCCACCTTATGAGACGGCCTCACTGAACCTGGGGCTCACCGTTCTGGCTAGGCTGTGTGGTCAGGCATCTCTCCCCAAGGGCTCATGTTGCAGACGTGTGCTAGTGGGTCTGGCTTTCCTGTGGGTGTCAGATTCCAGACTCAGGTCCTCACACAGCAGGCACTTTCCCCACTGAGCAGACTCCCTGGCCCCACCACTCCTCTCTGTTCAAAGGTGGTACTTGGCCTCTTTACACTGCCATTCTCTTGCATGCTTAATTTTCACTTTTTTCATTTTACCATCGCATGTTCCTTTGCTTGTTTGTTTACTCATACTATCTCTCTCTCTTCTCCCTCACTCTAGCTCACACAGCGCAGACACTTGTGGACCCTACCACCAAATGAGTGAACAAAATGTGCCTGAAGATCTTCCTCAAAGACCTAGCCAAGTACAAACTCAGCCCTTTCCTCGCGTGCTCTCTTCATTCCCACCTGTCCACTCTACAGTTGTGTGCTCTACTCTCAAGAATTGATGGGAAGTTTAAAGAATGGTAAGAAAGATTTGTAAAAACAAAACCAACCAACCAACCAACCAACCAACCAACCAACCAACCAACCAACCAACAAAACCAAACAAAACCAAACAAACCAGAATTGGCAGAAAGAGGCCCTCTGTCTTCCCCTTCCCCTTGGAGGAGCCTGGCTTTTCTTTCCTTATGGCTTTTCTTATCACCTGCAAACCATTCCCAGTTGGTTTCTTGTTTGTTGTTTTTTTAACAAGGTCTTACTATGTAGCCCTGGGTGCCTGGAGCTTTCTGTGTAGACTGGGGTGGCCTTGAGCCCACAGGGATCTGCCTGCCTCTGCCTCTTGAGAGCTGGGATAATAGCCATGGCCAACTATTCCCAGTTTTTTAGAATGTTCCGCCTTGTCCCAAGTAAGTAGTTGAATGTATGACTGTCCCCACTTCACATCAAAGAAGGATACTAGTAAGTGCCTCTCTGAACTTACTACATTGTCTTAGACTTTTACTAAATCTGTGGTGTTCATTGTTGGTTATTGTCAATGGTTTCTCTGTCCTCACTTCTACCCTTCTGCTTCCCCAGTGCTATGCTTCCACAAACACCTCTCAGGTGATCCAGACTGCTTCTTTGCAACCACCAGGCTAGTTACTCTAGTCCTGGCTTTTCTTTCAGTGCAACCACAGAAGTCAAGAATATGGAACAAAATCCATCGAACCTTTGAGTTGGTAACTAAAAAATGAGAGTAGAAAGGTGCCAGTGTGCTCAGAGGCACCGTGCAGACCGACCTCTGTCTGTGCCCGTGGGGGAGTAGTACACCCGCCTTTCGCACAGGGGACTCCGCCCGCCCCCAACCCCTGGATTGGGAAATAAGGCAACTGCAGTTAGGAAGCAACCTTCCCATCAGCCTTTGGAGTATCCTATGGTCTTCTGCACACCAAAGTCTTCCTATCTTTTCCTTTAGGCTTTTGCAATAGTGCAGGACAGCTAAAGAATGCTGTCCATGAACTTTACAAAATCAGTATTCACAATTTTTATGGAATGGAGTATTTTGGAGCCCCGTGGTTGTGTTAACACCAAGGATAGTTTGCTGAACTAATGCCCAGAGGAAAAAAATAAAACCATGTACATTATTTTTAGCCATTAAATCAGTTGGCTAGCTGGCAATGAGATAAAGTATTACATGGAGAATAGTAAAAAACAAAGCCGCTTCAGTGTGTCTTCTATTTGCAATCTAAAAGAAGAGAAAAGGAGGGACTCACAGTGGCCCCCGATTTCAGCTGAAACCTCTGAGCTCAGTACTTGGAATATCCCACTTAATGTCAACATATGTTTAAAATGCCACCAAATTTAGAAAAATTAAAAAAAACCCTGAATTTAAGAATAGCATCAATTGCTGTACTGCAACAAAGAGGTGCAAGGGATACATTAAAAGTAGAGAAACAACCTGACTATAGAAATTGCAACCAGAATTAGTTGGCAGGTTTTATTTAGACCTCTTTTTTTTTTTTTTCCTAGGGAAATCAGGATTCTTTGTTGCAGTTCTTTCTTCTTTGACTGATAGATTATGCTTAAAATAGACCCTGTTTTTTTATTATTTCTGCTATGAACCATAGCAGATTATTCTGTTATAATTATATTTCATTAATAAAAATGATGAAAATATGCAATATCCAATTAAGAGATCAGCCTACATTTTTATCTTGTGAAATTACAAGGCCAATCAGTTTTTGCGGACAATTAGTTAGTTGCATTCTACCTTCCCTGTAGGTTAAAAATAGCTACAAATATTTGTCACTTCTAGGAATACTACCTGAAATACAGTCAATCAAATTTCTAACTCCTCTTTTCAAGTGCAGCACGTAATGTCATAATATTACTCTTTTCAAACCATAGAAATAAAAACACGTATTGGTATTTTGCAGCAAAAATGCTGTCAACAGGCCATCTTTTCTGTATTTGAAGAATGCAATTATTGCTGTACAAGCAAAAGCAGAGCAAATAGCCAAGTGTCTCCGATGGTACTATATTCTATACCTTTCGCTATTTCACCATAAGGTCAAATAAGTGAGTACAGCCCCGACTGGCTGTGAGCACGGTGTAATTATTCCAGTGCTCCTGCTACAAATGCCTGTAAGAGAGACAGACAGGGCGGTCTATGAAGTGCTGAAGAGCATGCTGGCAAGCTGACCTACTGGTTCTGACTAGTGAAGTATATTCACCTGCACTCTGGAAGTGAAGTTATGTATTGACTAGGATAGGGTGGTTTAATTTTTTTTGTTTTGATTTGTTTTTTTCTATGCACTTAGAGGAATTTCACTTCCATTTCTTGTGAACTGTTGCAATGAGTGTCTGGCCTATGAGACAAAGAAGCCATGTTGTATCAGTCTGAAATCCTTGTGTATTCCCACAGGAAAGTGGTAAACAAGGAAAAGGTGCCTCACATTCTTGAGAAAGCATTTACACGATTTAAGCATTCCTCCTGTGGAGTGGGGAGGTGGCCACAGTCATTTCAGGGCGCCTGGAGCAGGGTCTGTGGGAACAAGCCCTCCGTGAGGTGGGGGTGCGGCAGGCTTCTGTGCACACTTCACGGGGAGCAATCCTGAGCTTGCCCTTGTCTCTTCAAAACACACAATTAGCAATTTTCCTTGAAAATGGTTATTTTGTTGTTTGCAAACAAAAACCACAATGAAGACCTCATCCT
>NW_026585691.1:1112611-1144828 GCF_907164565.1 Psammomys obesus
TACATATGTTCAGAGGAGAGTCATAGATGCAGGGTGCTGGGTGGGAGGGTAGCTGGGACGAAAAGAGAGACAAAGAGACAAGTTTTTACAGCTGTTCAAGCAAGAACAGCTTAGAACAAGAGGTCTGCCTTAGCAGCTGGCAGCCTGCTGTACCTTGGCGCGGATGCGGAAATTGTCCAGGTGTCGCTGACGAGATTCCTTCAGTATCTTCCTTATTCTTGCCTTGTGGCAATGTAAGAGCCAGGCAAGGGAGATCACACCTGAGGCCCACTTCTTCCGGCGATAAGAAATGAAGGATTTTTTGGCCCTATAACATTTCCATATGGATTGGATCTTGATGGCAGCTGCTGTCATTCCATCTGGGCCCTTAAACTTCTGTCCTGGAAGGTTTATCAGGTTTAGGATGTGATGTGGGTTCTCCAACACTAACAGAATATCATTTCTGCTAAGTTTATTCTTCAGCTCAAATTCTGGAAGCAGAGACACCAAATTCTTTCCTTTTACTTTGGCTTCTGGTATTGCATAGTCCTTGAGAAACTTCTCAATTTGTTTCAGGATAGAAACAATACTTCCCCAGGCTAAGCTACAGCATGCCTGGAATGCTAGGAAGTCTGGGGCTGCCTTGTCTATGGTGCCATCATAAATAAAAAAGTCATAATCCCACAATGATTTTATACTCTTAGTCGGTGTAGCAATTTTTATGACCTGGGGAAAGAAAGTTTGCCAGAGGTGAAGTATCCCATGATCTCTGAAAAAGTGTGATCAACACATACATACTAACACTTCATCAGTTACCAATCAGCGATGGGAAGGAATGGCTGCGAGGAGCAATTTTACACATGTACATCAGGATGTCAAAGTAATGCCATTAAAACTCATTCCTGGGGGATATCTTAGAGATCAGAAGAAGCTATTAAACTATTATAAAAGTAGTTCTACATATATAATAAAGATGTATATCTTTATATATTAGATATAATATATTTGATGATATATACCATCTGTTTATAATAGATAATGATCTATTTCCTTGAGCCATTTTATAAATTTAAATATAGGTAATAAATATATGCATATATCACATGTATCATATATACATATACCATATTATATACATATCCTTATTATTATATATAGAATAATACAGATAAGCTACAGAATGACTTCAAACACAGCATGCACAACTTAGGTGAGAGATCCTGTATCAAATATATCTTTATCATTATATGTAATATATAATTGCTATATATAATAATAATATTCTATCTTTCTATATACCCATATTCTTAGAAAACTATGTTGCTGATTGTTTTTAACTTGTCATCAACCCTAAAAATAGAGAAATTATACTATTTTATGTGTAAATGTCTAGAGGTGGGATGGTGGGTGATATTTTTTAAAAGTATTTTTCTATATTAAAAACAACAGAATAGCCAAGATCAAAACCTCAAGTGACAACACATGCTGGAGAGGTTGTGGAGAAAGGGGAACCTTCCTCCACTGCTGGGGGGAATGTAAACTTGTACAACCACTCTGGAAATCAATCTGGCGCAATCAGACAACTAGGAATAGCGCTTCCTCAAGATCCAGCTATACCACTCCTAGGCATATATCCAAAAGAGGCTCAAGTACACAACAAGGACACTTGCTCAACCATGTTTGTAGCAGCTTTATTTGTAATAGCCAGAAGCTGGAAACAGCCCAGATGCCCCTCAACTGAAGAATGGATGCAGAAACTGTGGTACATCTACACAATGGAATATTACTCAGCAATGAAAAACAAGGAAATCATGAAATTTGCAGGTAAATGGTGGGACCTGGAAAGAATCATCCTGAGTGAGCTGCCCCAGAAGCAGAAGGACACACACGGTATATACTCACTCATATAGACATATAATATAGGATAAACCCACTAAAATCTGTACATAGAGAAACTGATCTAGAGGGAGGACTCTGACTAGAATGCTCAATCCACATCCCAAAGGGCAAAGAGGAAGGACATCAGAAGAAGAAGAAGGCAGGAAACAGCCTAGGGGCCTGCTGGGGAGGGCCTCGGGGGGGCTCTGCCATGCGGACTATCCGGGTGGACGCTGAGACTTATGGCCGATGGTCGGGCGGAGTGCATGGAACTTATGTAAGAAGTGGGAAATAGGATCTGGAGAGGACAGGAACTCCACAAGGAGAGCAACAGAACCAGAAAATTTGAACACAGGGGTCTTCCCAGAGACTCATACCCCAACCAAGTACCAGGCATAGAGATGGCCTAGGGCCCCTGCGCAGATGTGGTCGGTCCATGGCAGTTTAGTGTCTAAGTGGGTTACATGGTGAAGGGAGGAGGGACTGCCTCTGGCATAGTCTGGTTGGCCTGCTCTTTGATAACCTCCCCTGAGGGGAGGGCCAAGAAGGATGACAGTATGGCCACTCCTGATGTGATCTGGTGGACTGGGATTGGAGGGAAGGGGAGGAGGGCCTTCCCTATCCTTCCCTATTGGTGGACTTGGGGAGGGGCATGCGTGAGGGGGGGAGGGAAGGGGGTCCTGGGAGAGGAGGAGGGAGGGGCTTATGGGGAGATGCAGGGTGGATAAAATGTAATTAATAAAAATTAAAGAAAAAACTTGAAAAAAAACCACAACAAAAAATAAAACAAAAACAAAAAACCCACTGCATTTCAATTACTTGCTGCACTGTTGCATGAGGAAAACAGATATTCTGCACCAAGATTCAGAAGTTCCCGATGGCCTAGGAAACTAGGGAGGAAGGGAAAAAGAAGGTGAGGAGGAGAGTCTTCACCCACACAAAGAATGATGACTCTTTCTGCTTACTCGGGGATTTAAAGGGTCAGTTCTCTTCAACATATCCATTGAAGACACCTATGTGTTATATTATTCTCAGCAATTTTAAGACCTTTCCTAAAATTCAAAGGGAAAAATGGTAAATTTATCAATAACTACTGTGCCACAGCACTGCCAGATTAGCTAGCATGCTTTGGCTCAAGTAACTGTTAACTGTGAGTAATCAATAAGTACAAGGCAGAAAACCTTTAAATCTTAGAGTCTAAGATAAAAAAAGAAGACCATATTTCTGTGTATCTTTAGTATGAATATATTTATAAGTATATATATATGTATAAGTATATATAGTTATACTAAAGACACAGTAACCAAACACAGACAGTGAAATAGAAAACATCAAATTCCTTTCTCGGGTTCTAAGGAGAATCATAGACTTTCATCTCAGATGAGAACACTAAGTACTAAGTCAAGGTGGGAACACTCCTTTAGCTTTCAGACACCAACACCAGACAGCAATGAGCTTTTGCATACTTTTAACTGAACAACTGTGATAAGGCATCCAATCCGAGCCCTGGAAAGTCTTCTTGCCGAGATTATCTCTTTCTGATCTAATCAAGACAAACATCAAAAGAATGTAAATTGTTTTACAAGTAGGTGTCAATTTCTTCTTTTTGAATGGGCAAGAGAGACTTTGACAAGGAGGTGGCACACATTCCCCAAGAGCACAGGCTACACTTCTGCCTTCCTGCAAGGCTGGGTTCTGAAGGTGGAAGGTTAGCATTCACAGAAGACTGGCAGGGCTCCATCAGTGAGAACAGACACGCAGCATGGCCACAGATGGCCATGTATGGAGCTGGCTGGTTTTGCTAGTCACATGTTTGATGCAGTCACGAAGACTCAGATTTCTGTAAGAAGCAAAGGCTATGGATGGGTGATTTGCCAGAGAACTCTGTCCCCTTAAAGATGTTCAGATATTTTCAAAATCCCTTATTCTTACAGAGAATGGTGAGTGAAGAATGACACAGAACAGTCTGAGCCAGGGGTTCAGAAGGGAAAGGCCTCCCTCATCTCTTTCAACCAATGCCTCTCCACAGGCTGGGCCTAGGGAAATCTATGTGCATCAACAAACGTAGACTAGACCTTCTGACAGAATCACCTTGGATGACCTGGAGTTGTAGATTTTAACAGGGGTTGTTTTAGAATAAAAGGATCACACTTTTTGCCTTCTTGGATGAGATAGCTGCTGTCTAAGGAAACATGCTCCTGGACATCAAATAGACCACTCAGGTGCCAGGCAGCTGTGGGTTTGCAGTCAGCTAAAGCATAGCTGTAGTACATCTGTCACGGAGAATGCCACACACGGGAGCACTTCAGACTTAGAGCAAGAAAAGCCATGCCTCTCAAGAGAAAGGCTTTCCAAATTAAAGCAGTGTATCAGCATTGTGAGCTGCATCGAGCAGGTGAAGACATGGAGGCTCCGCAGCCTGCCAGGAATGAGAGCTCTGATTAAAGGTCACGCCGTGCTTCAGGTGCTGCCTCCTTCTGTTCTTCCTTCATCTCCACAAACCTGTCTAGTCTCATTTGTTGGTGTCCCCAGCCCTCCATTTCTTCTTCCTCTTGTTTACAAGGAGCTGCTCTCTCAGTGTGGTGTCCCTCAGCAGGGTTTTCCTTCCGGAGCGCTGTGTGGAGACATCTGCATCCCTCACCCTCTTCTTTCTTGGGACCAGAGCTATACCTGTCCCTTCGTGAAATGCCTACACTCTAGCTAACCACCACCACCTTGCCCCTGCCCAGCTCAGACCTGCAGCTGTGGCCTACTTATTAGCCTCCTGCTCTAACTGACTGAGTCAACTAGCTGGGAAATGCTCTTTTTCATTTGCAAAGTGTAATCACTAATTAGGTAACTTTCAGAGTTTCTGGAGCAGTTATTTAGGGGAAATTCTAAATCTAAAGCAAAGGAGAGGAAAGATGAGGACAATGTGTGTAAGATCCAATGTGAAGCCATAGAGATAAATAAGCCCAGTACTGCAAGTGGAGTACGGGAAGAACATTTGCAAAGATGCAAAGAACACATTTAGGAAAGAACTTACTTCTAAGTTGATTTTTCTTTTGTACCAGGGATCAAACTCAGGACTGTATGCATGCTGGACTACACTGCAAACCTAGGTCATTTCTTTTCTATTATTGTTGCTGTTGTATTAAGACAGGGTTTCACCATACAGCCCAGGCTGCTCTCAAACTTAACCCTCCTGCCTCCGCCTCTTGATGCATAAGATTTCAAGCACACAGGGCTGGAGTGGGTAAGCTTAGTGGTTAAGATCACTGGCTGTTCGTTTAGATTCTAAAGGAATCTAAAATTTAGATCTCAGTTCAATTCTCCGCCCCCACAGAGTGACTCCCTATCTGTAATTCCAGGTCCAGGGGATCCAACTCTGTTTTCTGACGTCTGCAGGTATCAGACATACATGCAAGCTCATGCACATAACATTAAACACGCATATGCATAACATTTTTAAAGATTATAAGCATGCACCATTAAGATGAATTTCTTATTAAAAATTTCCATTTTCATATATATGAAATGGATGGACATAGTATTGAATTGATCTACTATTTACAAGTGTGATCTCCTGGTGGTGAATCATGGGATACCTGGGAAATCTGATGTAGAGGTATTTTTACAGACTGATTATCTTTCCACTGCCTGAGAGGAGACACTGCAGAAACCAATGTTTGGCTTCCCAGTCATCAAAATGCATCCATTACGAATGGTCTAGGTAACTGCCCTGTGAAGAGGGGATGTTCTTCCAGAGAATTAGAGTTCGAAGTGAGAGTTTAGATTGAGGGATAGAAAGAGTTTCACTCAAAGATAAGTCTTTATTATTCCCAAAAGACCAAAGATGTCATTTGTCTGCCCTTGTTTTTTATTTCTAGTGAAGGTCCTCAACATGTCAATCTTCGTATAAACAAAGATGAGAGCCTCAGTGAGCAACAACTGTTAAAAGACCTAACATGTAGAAGAGAGCTTCTGACTTAACTGGGTTTTGGGACATAGCATAAGCACAGTCTGAATTTTAAAACATAAGGGATCTTGAAAGACATTAGCTTTGCCTCTTGCTCAATAGATTATTGAACCTAGCAAAACAAGATTTGGCTCTGACGCCCACTATCCTGGGTTCAGCCCCAAGCTCTGCTGCTGATGTTTACTGCAGACGAGGCACTTCCCAGTGTGGACCTGGATTTTGCGGTCGGTGAAAAGGAGAGGTCCACCAAGTCCCATCCCAGGGCCTCACCTTGCTGCAGCGGTTATCATGTAGACGGGGAAACTGGGGCCCAGAGAAGGTAAGTGACTTGTGTAAGGTCATCACTCTGCTTTGTGGAGCTCCTAGGACAGTGTTTTTGCTATGATAAAAAATAAGCACAGTCGTAAACACCCCCAGTACCTACAGAACTGGGAAGAATTCCTCCGTGCTGTTTGCCCTCACCATCTTTTCATTGTCTCTTCTGGCTCCTCTTTATGTCCTGTGGCTCATCTCGCTCTTCCATACCTTCCTCTATATTGTTCCTACTCCCATACCTCCACGTTCTCATAGCCCAGTGTTTGCATCCTGTGTGTGGATTCTTCCTGATCTCTGCTCACTCCTTGTTCAACCTTCTACCACATCTTCTGTCTGAACCAACCTGTCATTCTTGACCTGATATTTCTTATTTGCTGGGCTAGAGAGCATTTTGTTAAATTAACCCTCATGAATACAGAAAAGGACATTATGTGCTATGGTGGGAAGATGGTGATCTGAAGCCAGAAGACCTGGAATCTGGTCTATACGGCCTCCCTCTGTGGTCTGTCTCTGAAAGTTACTTCCTCTGTAAGACTCAACTTTCCATTAAGAACCACTTAGTAGATTCTTTCGACTTGCTGCCTCTCTGACATAACGTGTCACCCCTCTACTTGTATTGGCTTTTTACATTTTTCTTATATTTTTGTTTGGGACAGTGGTCTCGAACTTGTTGTGTATCTGAAGGTAACCCTGAACTTCTTCTGGTCCTGCTGTCACCATCTTTTGAGTGCTGAGGTTTCAGGCGTTTGTCACCATGCCTGTTTTTATGTTGCACAGGGGACCAACCCAGGGAACTATGCAGGCAGGCAAGCACTGTGCCTGAGTCACATCCTCAACCTAATATTATCTTTTTAAACAAATTCCTGGAGACAGTAAAACCATGAAATCTCAGAGCAACCTCAGTGCTCGCTGTCTGACTATGAAATAGACCTGGTAGATTCTTCATTTCCATTTTTTTAATACCAAAATTTATTTGTAGCAACTTCCTAACCAAAATGACAAATTACCCATACTACCTGCTGTGCAGGACTGAGAAAACCCCAAAAGAGTAACATTCTAGAATTCTGAGGAGGTGTGTGACTGAGCAAGACAGACATCAGACTGTAAAATCCGGAAGCTACCTAAGATGAGACTGTCAGCGTGCACAACCCTTACAAAGGGAATAAAAGGAGAAAGAGAGCTGCATGAGCAAAGATACATCAAGGAGAGAGGGCCTGAGTGTGAAGACCACTAGACAACATGTTATGTCAGAGAATTGGCACATTTGCAAACAGCGGGTTCCTAGAATAATTTCAGCAATTTCTTTGAAAGGTGCCATATTCAAATAGGTCTTCCTCAACTCTGAAACACATTCTGAAAAGTCCCCATGCCTAGGTGAGCTCTCATGGAACAAAAACACCCAGTCCATCAAATCCATATGAAAGAGCAAACAGAGCAGGGCCAAGGAGGCATTTTAAATAGATGGGGACTGTTTTCAGTCAAATGTGAAATTCCCTTTTCCAGAGGCACATTTTACTTCACTACAGCATTGATCTCATCTTTTTTGATACCCTTCAAATACTCTCTGAGAAAATATGGACAGTTAAGGACCACTTGGGACAATTATGATGGATGAGTTGAGCCTGCTGGGGATATGCTCAGGAAGCAGGACAAGCTGGGATCAAAGCAGCTTCTTTCCCAGGTCCCTGAGCAAAGTCACATTCTCTCTGTAGATCCAGGAAAAACTCAGGCTTGCAAAGGCCCGCCATCACTACCCACGCAAAGCTTGCTTCCCACTTTTCCTGAGGAGAAGATGTGTGTAGGGAAGTGCTGGTCACTGAAGAACATTTACAGGATTCTTACAGATTCTTACAATGCTCTGCTTGGGAGCGTTCTCAGTGACTATGTGAGTATTCTGCCTTATTTCCCTGAGCATGGATCATTCTAGGACATTACAGCAGATGTCTGTCATTTGCTTTCCTCAGTAAGAGGAAGTCTCAATAGGACAAGAATTGTGTTTGTTTCATTCACTTATGTGTTTGCTGCCATTGTGGTCTACTGTTTGATGCGCAGTAAAAAGTCAGTGAGGATTCACTGTATGTGAACATTTAATTTCAACTTCAGAGCTACTTGGGCTGGGTTTTATAGCACCTGTGATCAGGTAAGATGGTTGACATTTATAATTTAATGTTGAAAAACATGATAACAGATATTAAAATTATAAAATTAAAAATTAAATTAAAATTTATAAAAATTAAATTAAAAATTATAAAATTAAAAATCTTTAATTACAGAATATTACATAGTGAGTTTTTAGCAACAGTTGTATAAGCTTGTGTTAAAGTATTAAAATAAAATCTAAGTTAAAGACAGTATAGTATGATGGGAACACAGAAACACAACAAGACTTAAATACTGCAAAAGGATTATGATAGCACCATATTGTCTCATTCTTGGCAGTTTCTCCTTTCTGTATTTTTTTTCATGAGTAACCATTAAAAGGTAAATAGATAAAAAAGAAATATTACTTTATGGATTGCTAGTAAGTTCACCTCTTTTCTGATGTCTATAAATAAATATACATATATAAATAAAATCATTTACATGCAACAAGTAGATCTGGTAGGCAATGTGGACATGATTATACAAGTAAGATTCTTTTCTCATAATTTAATTTTTACATGAAAAAAATGCTTTCAAATAAAAGCACAGAACTAAGTTTACTTTGAAAGTTTAATGCCAAAATGCTTAGGTGGGACGGGCAATTTATTAGGGAAAATTAAGACTGCTTCTAAAAGATTCTGCAGTCTCCTATTTGGGGATCTCTCCCCACACACTTCTTTATTAAATAAAGCATTATGAGAGAGAGGCAGAGAGATAAACAGAGAGGCAGATAGACAGAGAAACAGCAAGACATAGATGGGGAGACAGACAGACAGAGAGGCAGGGAGACAGAGATAGAGAGACAGGCTGGCAGACAGAGAGACAGAAAGCCAGGCAGAGGGGCAGAGATGCAAACCTGCCTGGCCTTTGATAGTACACACACACACACGTGCATATATGTATATATGTATATGCATACACACATGTACATACATGCATATGGAAATGAGAACAGATCAAGGAGTGACATGTTCAACGCTGCACAGGTTGTCTAATTAAGATGGTATAGCCAACTCACCCATAAAAGAGTTTCCACAGAGAAGACCACAAGAATATAGTGGGGAGACACTAAAGAAGCTAACAGCATAAAAGTGATTAAGAAACAAAGAATCCTTACCCCAGCTCTCCTAGTGTGGGGATTACAGACGTGCCTCATCACACCCAGCAATATTTGGCTATCTGCTTAATTAATCTACAAGGCAGAACAAGCTACCTAGATTGAAGCTGATAAAAGCAGACATGACAGCAGAGGTGAAAACTGCTGTCTGACAGGGAAGGACACAAAGACAAACTCATCACCTAAGCGTACGGCAGTGGGGCGAGAAAGCATGAAGTACACTGGAGAGGAGATGATGCATTTTAGAGGGATCATCATTGGGAATGATTGGACTCTGCAGCTTTCTAATGCTTTGGCCATCTGGAAGTCATACAATCCACTTTCCTGTACCGGCTCTATCAGTTACCGTGGATAGCTTACCTCTCTTTGTCTAATTCCTCCTAGTCATATAGGAATAATAATAGCACCCACCACCTAGAGATGTGACAGCGAGGGAGGAAGCTCTTGGAAAGAGAGCCCACGGGAGAGCAGGCCCTCAGTGCAGGCCAGCGCTGGGGTTACACTAAGGGTGTGACCAGAGGACGGGTCCTTAGCAAAGAGTGCCTGACCTATAAGCCTGATACGGCCTTTGCCTCTGGCTAGCATCTGTGTAACAGCACAGATGTACTCTGTCATCACCAGGCTCCGTGGGCATGGGAGGTGAATCATGTTACATGTGCAGGACATGCTGAAGCCCCATCCATGCTTCCTAAGCCATCCCAATAAATAAAGCCGGGTTCTTTAAGCATCTTCTCTTTTTGAGGTACAGAGTCGAGTTCACAGTTTCTATGCCGTGAGAAGTCACGGGAATGAGACGAAGGATCTGCTTGCACT
The DNA here is from genome assembly GCF_907164565.1 of Psammomys obesus. Lineage (NCBI taxonomy): Eukaryota > Metazoa > Chordata > Mammalia > Rodentia > Muridae > Psammomys > Psammomys obesus. The sequence continues at coordinate 1,122,814 of NW_026585691.1, forward strand.
GATCAATTATCTGCAGCAACATGTCTAGGTCAGAAGGGCTGTCTGCAATCACTGTTGTAAATCCAGCTCACTGCCCTGCGGGGACAGGGTAGAAGGGGGCTCTTCCCTTGAAAGGAGGTTGTCCAGGGTGCCCGGGAGCCCAGCGTGTTCATGGGCAGGGTTTCCTGCTAACACACGGCCTGAGGCCATAGACCTTACTTAGAACTTACTGGAGTGTGCTTGCCATTCTGTGGGGATGGTTCATTCCCACCCCCACCTTCACCCCACCTGCCTTAGTTTACCAGCTTAACTTTAAATTCTGGTTCCTTAGCCTACTTTATAAATGCATTATGTGTATATATACATTCACAAACATGTTTGTGTATGTTGTATATGGAAGCACAAGTATACACATGTATACATGTAAGGACATGCCAAGAAACTACTGCATTCATTTTAACATCTTGCTTCCATGTAAATATACTTTTAAATAATGAAAATCTTTAATGCTAAAGACATACACAATTCAGCTTCATTTTGAGGATGAGAATACATGTGTTTAGACTGAAGACAGTTACATGATTCAGTCCTGACAGAGACAAACAAATGTTTTTCACTTTAAGTGAACCACAATTGTTATTACTATTATTATTATTATTATTATTATTATTATTATTATTATTATTATTAACAACTCATGGTTTAATTTCTTTGACAAAGGAAACCAAAAGAACTTTTGTTGCCAACTCCAGATATCAAGCAGCCTTCCATACTTTTGCCCTGAAGCAAAAGGAAGGGACATCAGGTGACAGATTCCAAATTCCAACTAGTCACACAAATTACAGACCTTATGGAGTTGTCCTCTTGACCTTTTGCCTTTCTCCTACAATGAAGAATGAGACACAGTTTAAATCAAAATGACTCTCATGGGCAGTTTTATAAACCAAATAGAAGGCTCAGAGTGCTGTTCACCCCCACCCTTTCTTCCTAGCCCCTGCTGGGCCCACCTGCTCCTTCCCAGCACAAGCGGAGCTAATCGTTAGAAGGACCTTTCCTACCCCACACAGCCATGCTGTGCACGCCAAGCTCCATTCTGCTGTGAGGAAAGGGTTTGAGAAAGTCAGTATTTACATACACAGCTATAATTAGATGCTGAGTTCCACTTCCAGGGAACAACACTTTGAGAGGTATTTGTAAAAAAAAAAAAAAGGGGGGGGGGGTTGCTAACTGCAGCATCATACCTGGGCTGGAGCCTGGCAGAAGGTCTGCAACAGCTCAGTCTGGAGCTCAGCACTCTGTGCCTTTCTCTTTCCCTTTAACGGCTGTGCCCAGGTTACTGTCTGAAGCCACGGCCTTTAAATATTACTGCTTTAGCAGTAGGGGAAACCCTTGCAAGTCAACAGAAGAAAATAATGCCAGGGCTAATCAGCACTTAGAAAATATATTATCATTTAAATTTTTTTGAGGCAAGCTGCTTACTGTCTAAAAACTTAGTATGATAGGTGTATTCCTGTAGATTTGTTCTCTACAAAACAGAGGGCTGAGTATTCACTTGGAGTGAGAATCTAGACAGCGCCTGGGCCCATTCACAGTCTGCACACTAGCCATGCCTCCTCACAGCCTGTTAAACAGCTGAATTTGAAACAATAATGGTGCAGGCCAAGCACCCGCCTGAAGGCCTGTCTGTCTTGGGATTTGGCCATTTGCATCGATTTTGTTTTTTAACCCTCGTTTTTCATGAAACACAAATATTTGCCATGGCAACTGGGGTGTCCCATGACATGCTGTTCCATAAGCATCCTGGCCATCTCTGAAGGGAAAATGGCCCGCCAGTGTTGAAAAGGCACCTAACACCTCTTGAGGGTGTTTGGGCACTGAGAGACTGGGAGGGCAGGTAGAGACTGGAACCGTGGGGTTAATTTCCCTGGACTTGCTTTCAAGTCCTCTTTCTTTTTTCCATGACAGCAGCTAAAAACATGAGTACACAAGGTATATCAGAAAAAGTACTGCCAGATGTCTCCTTTCAGCGAAGAAAAGTTTTAATAATCTGAAGTCTATGAGTGGTCCTTAAAATGAGAAGGCAACCTATAAAAAAGCCCAGACCCTTTAAACTGGGGACATTTCAGGTGGTTGAGTTACGCTGTACTGTGAGGGACTAATTGTTGTCAAAGAATAGAGAATTCCTTCCTCTTCCCCATCATGGTTTTCTGTGCAAACTCGGGACACTTGTCTTTTCTAATGCTTAAAGACAAAGGGGATATGGAAAAACTTCTCAATAACATACCTGATGTAGACACAGATGTAAAGCAAGAGTTACTGTAGCCCAGAGTCCTGGCCTCCAACCAGCGGCTAGCATATGCAGATCACTCACTTGCAAATCTCAAAGTCTCCTATTTTAGCCCCACCTACAGTGTCTTGGCAGAGTTGACTTCTGCATTCATCTTTTAAAAGCAGGAGTTGACTGTGGAGTTCAGTGGTAAGCTCTTGCCTATCATGTGGGAGGCCCTGAATTTGATCCATAGCACCACAAAGAATAAGAATAACCACAGTAAGATAAAATGATCCCTAAAAGGTGCTGGAATAAAGTTTATTCCAGCATGAGAGCAGCAACTATATGATGTATCTATTACACAAGCTCTCACACAGACTGCACACAGACCAGCTTTCTTCTATGCTTAGACGAATACCTTTGTTTTCCGTTTCTTGTGAGGCGTCCCAACTTCTTCTGGAACCTGGGGTGTCTTCTGAGCTGAAGCAAAGGGTCCTGTAAATGGAAGCGGGGCAAAGTTACTTCTTCCAGAGAGAGAGGCTGAGCCATTTGCTGGATGCTATGGGTTCAGCTTCTACGTCACATGGCTCTGTCTGCTTACTCCCTGCATTTCCTGTACCCATTCTGTGACACTTCAGGGATTACTGACTCCAAAGCCAAATCTATGACAGGGCAATGACTTTTTTAGAAGGTCAGGCTATGTTATGCAAAATGCCTAGAGGAAAATTAGATCTAATAGGCAGGAAGATTAGAGAAGAAAATTTGTCTCTTAAAATGAAAACTCCTTTAATTAGCCAGATTCTCAAGTTTATGTACAAGATAATTAATATAATTGCAAATGATGGACTGTTTTATTGGATAGCTATTAAAAATATGACTAAAAGTTAAAATGACGTGGGGGAACTGATATGGTGAATAACACCATAAAGATCATTTTTGAAATTAATTAATCTATAGACAACAACTCTCAATCACATCTTTCCTGCTGACTGGCAGCAAACTCAGCTACCCTTTGCAGATAGCCCAAGTCTGACATCCTAGGGGAGAAAAACCCTATCGTTATTCTTCAAAGGGAGAAAATTATTTATTTAAATGGTTAGGTAAATACAAAGAAGTGAGTCTTCTTCCATCCCAAGATCTTCAACACAGCCTTCTTTCCTGTCAGTTCTGTAGCATCAGTCTTTGAAAGAACTGACTGACGTAAAACAAAACTTAAAAGAGCGGAGTGCAACTCAGCCTCACCCGGAGGACTCAGTTTTCCCACCGTCTACTTGGGCTATACAGAATCCTTTCAGGCATCTTTTTAGAAGTAGCAAGAATTTCAGAGTGTCAAAATTTGCCACACAAGGAATTTGTTGTATCTGGCCCAGTCTAACCCACTCTTTGATCCCCCGGCTTCTAGCGAGTCTCTCTGTGACGGTTCCGTTATGCTGTCCAGCGCAGCACAGTGTCCGCTGACCTCATTATGAGCCTACAAGTTCTTTCTTTGACCTCTGTACTCCTCTGTTCCATTGCTCACTTTGTGCTCTAATGTCCACCTCTGCGTCATCCGAGGGTGTCTTGAATCCACTTGTCCACCAGTTTAAAAGTTTAATTTTGGACAGTCAGTTCTAAATGTATCTCAGTTGTCAGCCATATTTAGGTAGCCAACAAAGGACAGGATATTTATTAATGGACTGGACTGAGTACAGTACTTATCGTGCTAAGTATTCAGTCTAAGTATGTCTAAATAAGAACACTAATCCTAGCCCTAGTCACTTTCTTTGTCTTCCACATGGCTGTCATGTGACCTGATAGATTTAAGAGAAAACATCCCCTTCACCACTATTTTCTTACCTAGAATGTGTATGAAAGGCCCAGGTTTGCAGGAGGGGTCTTATAGACATGATGGAGATGAGGATGAAACTAACATGCAGGAGGGGGCACTTAAAGGAAGCCCCGGATCTTCCTCTCACCCCAGAAAGAATAGCTATTAGCAAAAAGACTAAAAAGTCTGGCAAGGATGTGGATGAAAGGAACACAGCTTCGTATCCTATTTGTTGATGGCAGAAAATAAAGCAGGGGAACTAGCTGGGCGCTGAGCAGGCTGTTATTTAGTCTGTTGGGCTGCTCTCAGGATAAGAAAAGAATGCAGCCCTGGCGAATTACAGAAGTGAGCTTTACAGGGAGTAGGATAAGGGCTAGCCTGAGCATAGCTGGTCAGGCCCTGATTGGCTACAGGCAAAGCATTTCCAAATAAGGGTGTGGAAGGAGCATGCTGTCTACTGCATCCTGGTGCAGAACTGCAAAATTCAGAAGACTTTCATGGTAGGTTCTTTCTCTGCCTGCGATGTGTCCATTGGAGGAACGGAAAACCCACTAGAGCCTGGTAAGCAACTCATTGATGGACTGAGACAAAATGATGTCACCATTGTTAAGCCCTATCAATGGGAACCTAAATCATGAAAACAGAGGTTCCACAAGAGCTAGCAGATGATGCTCACCACATAAGGGATCCTTAGATAGGGCAGTTCCATAGAGGTTGAGAGCAGTGCAGCAGTTAACAAAGGTGGGAGAGAGCAAGGAAAAGACGGAGATATTACTCAGTGCTGCTGAATCGCCGTGACTTATGACTTAGATGAACACTCTGATCAAAAGCAACTTGGGAGGCAAGAGTTTATTTCAGCTAATTTCTGGTGGGCTATTATCCAGGGAAATAATAACAGGATCCCTAAGCGGAAACCTGGAGACAGGAACTGATGCGAGGCCAAAGAGGGACGCTGCTTACTAGCTTGCTCCTTAAGGCTTGCTCAGCCTGATTTTTTATATCTCCCAGGTCCAGCTGCTCAGGGGGTGGCACTACTGCAATGGTTTGCGTCCATCCACATAAACCACCAATTAAAACAATGCCACACAGACTTGCCCACAGGCAAATCTTATGAAGGCATTTTCTCAGTTGAGAGTTCCTTTTCCCAAATAATTCTAGCCTGTGTCAAGTTGCTGGGAAATTAGCCAGCACAGAGTTCGATAAGGACGAGGGGCTTTGGTGTGGTATTTCAAACAGTATAGTGACGGTGGGTGACAATATTCCAGAGATGCCGAAAGTCTAGAAGAAAGTATTTTCAAAGTTCCTATCATATAGAAGTGAGAAGTGTTTGGAGAGACAAGTATGTTCAGCTTGGTTTAACTGTTATGCAATTCATGTATGTATCAAAACATAACATTGCCCATTAATATGAAACATTTTATGTCTCTGCTAAATAAAAATGTAAGAAAAACATTACGAGGGGAAGTTTAGGTCAGTACCGCACACGAACAACCAAAAAATCACATACGAACATTAAAACAGTCATACATCGTAACGGAAGTTTTGGTTTCTTTGTATGTTATGTAAATATGCTTTTGTTTTAAGCTCAAAATTTTAGTTAAGCTAAAGTTTGTCCACATCTGTTAATTGTCACATGTGGGGCATGATCTTTGCCAGCTGGTAATGGAATTCTACTTGCTGCAGAGAGGGGCATGGTCTAGGACTCAGTATAAAAATGAAAGCAAGTAGACTGTGTGCCGTTTGGAATGGTATTTGGTGTGGCATTCAGTGTTGGTGTGTGGTATGGAGCAGTTTAGAGAGACCAGAGATGGTGTGGCAGTTTGGAGCAGACAGATGGAGAGAAACACTTCGGGATGCAGCGGTGTGGGTGAGCCTGCTAGCTGCATCTGCGGTTTACAGAGACTGGTAAAACCCTAAAGAACCCCTTGTCCCTAACTAGAGAAGTAAAGGAGTCTAACCTTTTCGCTGTCTTACTTAAGGTTGGGAGGTTGGTTGGTACAAGGGAGGTAACTGTCTAAACAACCCAAATAAAGTAGAGCTTTAAAAAAAAAGATCGCTACAAGTGGCATTCTGCTACAATACATAATGAAGCAGCCATCATAAAAATTCCCCTGTAAGCAATTACAAAGACACTTAAAACAAATGAAAACAAACAAAAGCTCTAGAAAGAATTAGAATGTATGAAAAGAAACGAGATGAAAAATAATAAAAATTCAATAACCTAAGTTCAAAGATATAGATGACTCAAGATTAAAATGAAGGAGACAAAGAAACCAGTGATTTGGAAGCTATAACAGAAATCACCCGATCTGCGTAACAGGCAGAAGGCAGAGTGCACAGAAGTGATGAGAGCCGAAGGACCTGTGGACCTAAAGAGAGACCACATTTGTGCCGTTGCTGTCCCACAGGGAGAGAAGAGGCAGAGGGGACTGTAAGAAAGAGATAATGGCTTGAAAGCACTCCGAATCTAGGTTTAAGAGGCTAAGGCAAATGGAAATGGGAAAAAGCCAAGGAATTCCAAGGCAACATACACCATAATAAAAACTCTGAAAACGAAAAGCAGAGAATAAAATATTGAAAGTAGAGGAACATCTTACTTACAGGGAACAATTTCAATCTCACTGGATTTCTAATCAGAGGCTGACAAGGGCTGTGGCATGACTTCTTTTTTTCGAGTGCGAAGATGAAGAAGAAGGGCAACCGGGATCATATATGCTCAATGAAAATTTCTTTTAGGCTAAATTAGGAGATCCAAGATGGCAGCGACCAGTGCGCACCGTATCTGAGGAGCAGAGGATCTGAAACTCTGAAATTGGTGAGTGCAGGGGCAATTGAACTCAGAACATTGACATTGAGGCTTTCTGGAAGAAAGGGGACAAACCCTGAGCTGAGACCATTAGGATTCAGGTCAACTGCGAACTTCTCTGCAGACTTCTCCTGGGGACTCAATTCCCAGGCACTTCCCCTTAAACAGGCCTCCCTGCTCAACGGCTGAGGCAGCGGGTGGAGGTAGCGGAAGCAGCGGAGGCAGCACAGAGTCCGCAGTGTCCACAGCTCCTAGCACAGAGCACAGCACTGAACCCCCTGCTTGAGCTTTGAGACAGAGAATACTCAATCCCATGGCACTTCCCCTTGACAGGCCTCCCTTCTCCCTCTTTGGCGGAGGTGGAAGCTGTGGAGGCGGCCCACAGTGGCTGCTACAGAGCACAGTACCCTGTCCGCAGTGCACACAGCTCCTAGCACAGAGCGCAGAGCCGTTGGCTCCACCAGGCCCACCAGGTCCGCAGCTCCCCAGGGCCTTCCAGAAGGCATCTGTTCCAGCGGCTTCATAGTTCTGCCATGGTGGCTGGACTCCCAGTAGACAGCAACACCAGCCCCCAAGTTCTGCAGCAACACAGGGATTCTTGGGACACATTTTTAACACTGAAGCCCCTGCTCTGTGGGTCTACCAATGAAGTCCAGGCAAACAACTCCTGGAGCCCAGACAGATCTGAATACCAGAAGGACAGTATGGCAGGAGCAGGCGCACTGTGCCCACGAACAACGCCTGCCAACTGTGCCAGCGGACAGCGCTAGCACCTCCCTCCACCTGCACCCACACACTCCAAGCAGCTACACTCTCTAGCGCTCTGTCCTTCAAGACACACTTCCACGCACACGCACGCGCTTGCTCCCCTGCGATGGTGATTCTGTGCCGGTGACCTTCCTCCCTTAGCTACAGCTGAAACACCAACACACACTCTCAAACCAGTGGACCTCTCTCATCACCAGAAGGATACTCCAGACACCAGAGAAAGATGGACTCAGTCTGAAGTACAGACTCCAGGAACAAACAATAAAGGTTACAGATAAGCAGATGGCCAGATGTCAGCGTAAGAAAACACCCAACAAAAATCAGGACATCATGGCTCCACCAACAACTCCCAAATCGATGGATATTTCAATTAATTGGAAACACAAGAAAATGACTTCAAAGCTATGCTTATCCAGTTATTAGAGGCACATAAAGAGGAAATGAACAAATCTGTCAAAGAAATAGCCACACGAATGGAGGTGAATAATGAGGAAATGAACAAAGCTCTCAAAGAAATACAGGTAAATACAGCCAAACAAATAAAGGCATAAGTAGAGGCACAATTAGTGGCAAATAGAGAGGAAAGGAACAAAAACATAGAAGCCATCATGGAAAGACGGGAATCCACATTCAAACAGATGAAGTAAATGGTGCAAAGCATGAAAACAGAATTAGAATCAATAAAGAAAACACAAACAGAGAAAACCCTGGAGCTGGAGAACTTAGAGAAAAGATCAGGAACCACAAAGGTAAGCATCACCAATTAGAATACAAGAGATGGAAGAGAGAATCTCAGGTGCTGAAGATACAATTGCTGAAATTGATACATCTCTCAAAGAAAAAGTAAAATCGGAAAAGTCCCAAACACAAAACATCCAAGAAATCAAGGACGCCATGAAAAGACAAAATCTTAGAATAATAGGAATAGAAGAAAAAGAAGATTCCAGGCCCAAAATTTCCAAGGTCCGGAAAATATTTTCAAGAAAATCATAGAAGAAAACTTTCCCAACTTAAAGAAAAAGATGTCCATAAACATACAAGAGGCCTACAGAACACCAAATAGACTAGACCAGAAAAGAAACTCTTCACATCACATCATAGTCGAAACACTAAACCTACAGAATGAAGAAAAAACATTAAAGGCAGCCAGGGAAAAAGGCCAAGTAACATATAAAGGTAGGCCTATTGGAATCACACCAGACTTCTCAACAGAAACTATGAAAGCCAGAAGGGCCTGGGCAAATGTCATGCAGACTTTAAGGGACCACAGTGCCAACCCAGACAACTCTATCTGGCAAAGCTTTCAATCAAAATAGATGGAGAAAGCAAAATATTCCATGACAAAACTAAATTTAAACAATATCTACACAGCAACCCAGCCCTACAGAAGATACTAGAAGAAAAACTCCAATCCAATAAAAACAACTAAACCCAAGAATACATAGGATATAGATAACTTTCACAACAAAAATTAAAAGAAAACAAGCAATGAATCACAGTAACACACCCACTCCACAATAAAAGGAACTAACATTCATTGGTCACTATTATCTATCAACATCAATGGACTCAACTCGCCAATAAAAAAAAAACACAGACTAACAGAATGGTTGCAGAAATACGATCCAACATTCTGCTGCATCCAAGAAACAAACCTCTGCAACAAAAATAAACACTAGCTCAGAGTAAAGGGCTTGAAAAATGTTTTTCAAGCAAATGGACACAGAAAACAAGTTGGGGTTGCTATCCTAATATCTAATAAAATAGACTTTCCACCAAAATTAATCAAAAAAGATGAGGAGGGGCACTTCATTCTCATCAAAGGAAAAATCCACCAGGAGGACATCACAATTCTGAACATCTATGCCCCAAATACAAGAGCGCCTACATTCATAAATGAAACATTATTAAAGCTCAAATCGTACATTGATCCAAAAACCTTAATAGTGGGAGACTTCAACACTCCACTATCACCAAGGGACAGATCATCTAGACAGAAGCTAAATGGGGAAATAAAGGCACTTACAGAGGTCCTAAATCAAATGGAACTAATAGATGTCTACAGAACTTTCCACCCAAACTCAAGAGAGTATACCTTCTTTTCAGCACCTCATGGAACCTTCTCCAAAATAGACTATATAGTTGGTCACAAAGCAAGCCTCAACACATACAAGAAGATTGAAATAATCCCCTGTATTCTATCTGACCACCATGGACTAAAACTGGACCTCAACAACAACAGAAATAGCAAAAAGCCTACACGTACATGGAAACTGAACAATTCCCTACCCAATGACAGCTGGATTAGGGAATAAAGAAAGAAATTAAAGTCTTCCTAGAATTCAATGAAAATGAAGTCACAACATACCCAAACTTACAGGACATAATGAAAGCACTGCTAAGAGGAAAATTCATAGCACTAAGTGCCTTCAAAGACAAATTTGAAACATCTTGTACAAGTAACTTAATGGCCCACCTGAAAGCCCTAGGGAAAAAAAAAAGAAGAAGCAGACAGACCCAAGAGGAGTAGACAGCAGGAAATAATCAAACTCACGGCTGAAATCAATAAATTAAAATCAAATAAAACTATTCAAAGAATCAAGGAAACCAAGAGCTGGTTCTTTGAGAAAATCAACAAGATAGACAAACCCTTAGCCAAACTAACTAAAAGGCAGAGAGAAACTATCCAAATCAGCAAAATCAGAAATGAAAAGGGGGACATAACTACAGATACTGAGGAAATCCAAACAATCATTAGGACTTACTAAAAAAGCCTATATGCCACAAAATTTGAAAATCTAAAGGAAATGGACAATTTTCTTTGTAGATTCCATTTACCAAAATTAAATCAAGATCAAGTAGAAAGATTGAATAGTTCTATATTCCCCAAAGAAATAGAAGCAGTCATCAAAAGCCTCTTTTCCAAAAAAAAAGCCCAGGGCCAGATGGTTTCAGCGCAGAACTCTACCAGACTGTCAAAGAAGAGCTAACACCAATTCTCTTCAAACTACTCCACAAAATAGAAACAGAAGGAACATTACCAAACTCATTCTATGAAGCCACAGTCACCTTGATACCTAAACCACACAAAGACCCAACCAAAAAAAGAGAACTTCAGACCTATCTCTCTTATGAACATTAATGTAAAAATACTCAACAAAATACTGGCAAACCGAAGCCAAGAACATATAAAAGATATCATCCACCATGACCAAGTAGGCTTCATCCTGGGCATGCATGGGTGGTTCAATATATGGAAATCCATCAATGTAATCCACCATATAAGCAAACTGAAGGAGAAAAACAACACCATCATCTCCTTAGATGCCGAAAAAGCACTTGACAAAATCTAACACCCATTCATGTTTAAAGTCTTGGAGAGATCAGGGATACAAGGTACATACCTAAACATAGTAAAGACAATATACAGCAAGCCTATAGCCAACATCAAACTAAACGGAGAGAAACTTAAATCAATCCCACTGAAATCAGGGACAAAGCAAGGCTGCCCACTCTCTCCATATCTCTTCAACATAGTACTTGAAGTCCTAGCCAGAGCAATAAGACAATTGAAGGAGATCAAGGGGACACAAATCAGAAAGGAAGAAGTCAAAGTATCACTATTTGCAGATGATATGATAGTATACATGAATGACCCCAAAAATTCAACCAGAGAACTCCTTCAGCTGATAAACACCTTCAGCAAAGTGGCTAGATACAAAATTAACTCAAAAAAAAAATCAGAAGCCTTCCTGTATACAAAACACAAAAGGGCCGAGAAAGAAATTAGGGAAACAACACCCTTCACAATAGCCACTAATAGCATAAAGTACCTTGGTATGACTCTACCCAAGCAAGTGAAAGACCTGTTAAAAAAAACTTCAAGTCTCTGAAGAAAGAAATTGAAGAAGATTTCAGAAGATGGAAAGATTCCCCCATGCTCATGGATTGGTAGGATTAACATATTGAAAATGGCCATCCTGCCAAAAGCAATCTACAGATTCAATGCAATGCCCATCAAAATACCAACACAATTCTTTACAGAACTTGAAAGAAAAATTCTCAACTTCATGTGGAAAAACAAAACAAAATAAAAACCCAAAATTGCCAAAACGATCCTGTACAACAACCAATCGTCTAAAAGTATCCCTATCCCTGATCTCAAGCTGTACTACAGAGCAATAGTAATAAAAACCTGTATAGAAACAGAATGGTGGATCAATGGAATCAAATAGAAGAGCCAGAAATAAACCCACATACCTATGGATAGTTGATTTTTGATAAAAGCCAAAACCATACAATGAAAAAAGATAGTATCTTCAAGAAATGGTGCTGGTGTAATTGGATGTCTACATGTAGAAAAATGCAAATAGATCCATATTTATCACCCTGCACAAAACTAAAGTCCAAGTGGATCAAAGACCTCAACATAAAACCAGACACACTAAATCTCTTAGAAGAAAAAGTGGGGAAGAGCATTGAACTCATTGACACAGGAGACAACTTCCTGAACAGAACACCAGCAGCACAGGCTCTAAGATCAACAAGCAATAAGTGGGACCTCATAAAAGTGAAAAGCTTCTGTAAAGCAAAGGACACTGTCATCAGAAAAATGACAGCCTACAAACTGGGAAAGGATCTTCACCAACCCTATATCTGACAGAGGGCTAATATCCAGAATATATAAAGAACTAGAGAAGTTAAAAAGCAACAAATCAAGTAATCCAATAAATTCCAATTAAAAACAGAGAATTCTCTGTAGAAGAATATCGAATGGCAGAGAAATACTTAAAGAGATGCTCAGTGTCCTTAGTCATCAGGGAAATGAAAATCAAAACAACCCTGAGATTTCACCTTACACCAATCAGAATGGCTAAGATCAAAAACTCAAGTCACACTGTATGCTGGAGAGGATGTAGAGAAAGGGGAATCTTCCTCCATTGCTGGTGGGAATGTAAACTTGTACAACCACTTTGGAAATCAATTTGGCACCTTCACACATAATTAGGAATAGCGCTTCCTCAAGATCCAGCTATACCACTCCTAGGCATATATCCAAACTATGCTCAAGTACACAATAAAGACATTTGCTCAACCATGTTCATAGCAGCTTTATTCGTAATAGCCAGAACATGGCAACAACCCAGATGTCTCTCAACGAAGGAATGGATACAGAAATTTTGGTACATTTATACAATGGAATACTACTCAGCAATTAAAAACAAGGAAATCATGAAATTTGCAGGCAAATGGTGGGATCTAGAAAAGCTCATCCTGAGTGAGCTATCCCAGAAGCAGAAAGATACACACGGTATATACTCACTTATAAGTGGATATTAGATATATAATATAGGATAAACATACTAAAATCTGTACACTAAAGAAGCTAAGCAAGAAGAAGGACCCTGGGGAAGATGATCAATCCTTACTCAGAAAGACAAATGGGATGGACGTTAGAAGAAGGGGGAAATAGGAATTAGGACAGGAGCCTACCAAAGAGGGCCTCAGAAAAACTGTACCCAGCAGTGAATCAAAACAGATGCTGAGACTCATAACCAAACTTTGGGCAGAGTACAGGGAATCATATGAAAGAAGGGAGAGAGAGAAAGACCTGGAGAGAACAGGAGCTCCACAGGGAGAGCAACAGAACCAAAAAAATTCGAGCCCAGGAGTCTTTTCTGAGACTGATACTCCAACCAAGCACCATTTATGGATATAACCTAGAACCCCTGCTCGGATGTAGCCCATGACAACTCAGTATCCAAGTGGGCTTCCTAGTAAGGGGAACAGGGACTGTCTCTGACAAGAATTCAGTGGCAGGCTCTTTGACACCCACCCCCTGAGGGAGGAGCAGCCTGACCAGTCCACAGAGGAGGACATTGCAGCCTGTCCTGAGACCTGAGAAGCTAGGGTCAGATGGAAGGGGAAGAGGACCTCCTCTATCAGTGGACTTGGAGAGGGGGCTACAGCTGGGATACAAAGTGAATAAACAGTAATTAATATAAAACAATAAATACTTAATTTAAAAAAGAAAGTTTCTTTTAGGGGCTGGAGAGAGGCTCAGTGGCTGGGAGCATGGCTGCTCTTCCAGGGACTCACATTCAGTTCTTAGCACTGCATGGCCGCTCACAACTGTCTGTAACTTCATTTCCAGGGGACCAGACACACACACACACAGGCAAAACACCAATGCATATTAAAGAACAATCATTTTTAAAAGGCAGTTTTTTAAAAAAAATTCTCTTAGGAAAAAAAAAGGTGGGAACTCAACACATTTCCAGATGAAAGAAAATCAGAATACTATGTCATTCATATACAGACAAAAGAATGGCTAAACAGGAAGGAAATGATCAAAGAACAACATTTGGAGGATGAGAACGTGAAAAACACAGAAAACAAATATCATCAGAAATAAAAGACATTACTTTTCTTTTTGCGTCTAACAATTATTTATGATGGTTCATCCAAAACTTTAACACTTCCTTGTGTGGCTCTAAATGTAGGTGGATGAAGCAGACATGAAAGCACCTGAAGAAATAGCACTCACACGCCTAGGCGTCCATTCTAAAGAGAGGAGCACACGTGCCGTACGAAGCCAGCACTAATGTTTGAGGGGCTATCTGGAAAGTGCTGACAGCTTGCAGCAACCCCTGTCGCCAGCTTAGCGGCTGCAGCACGGTAACATGGAACATTCATTCCAGGAATACAGAGATGGCTCAACAAATACATATAGATAAATGTAATACAGCATATAAATAGCATCAACAGAAACTTAAATAAAAAGAAGAAATTAAAAATAATTTCAGTACCATTCTTCACAAAAGTAGGTTTAAAATGCACATGAAAGCACAAAAGCGGCCCCAAGTCTAAAGACTACCAATCCTAGAGTTCGCACAGTACTTGACTTCCGACCCTACTCAGGAGCATAGCAACTAAAACAGCACTGTATACCAAAAAGCTCTGTGCTCAATGAGAGACCCTGCCGCAGGGAGAGCCTGAAGAAGGCGCCTCACACCAGCTTCCGGCTTTTGCATGCAAACACGTGCGCCTGCGCACAGAGGCGCCCCCACATAAACAAAACATACACACACGCCAGGCGCACATACACACAGTTCTAAAACAGACAGAATAGAAGCACTAGACACAAAGGACCTATAGGTATTGATTCTTGAGAAAGATACCAAAACATCTAGTGGAGAAAAGATGGTCTGTTTACGAGAAGGAGGTGGGAAAACAGGATATCCACATATAGAAGACGGAAACTAAATCCCCACCTCTTACTCTGCACAAAAACTAAACTAAAATGGATCAAAGACCTTAAAGTGGTGCCTGAAGCTTTGACCCTGCTAGAGGAAGACAGAAAACAAACAACAAACAAACAAACAACAAAACAAAACAAAACAAAAAACCACTTCAAGATCTAGGCTTGGGCAAGGACTTTCTAAATAGCTAATATTACAAGAAATATTAATAAAACATGACGAATGGGATTACATGAAATTAAAAAGCTTTGTTACTGCAAAAGAAACAATCAACAAATGAAGAGACAACTTACAGAAGAGGATAGAACCTTTGCTGGCTGCTCATCCAATAGGAGGTTCATGTTTAGAGTGTAATAAAGATCTCAAACACTAGCAACAAAAGAGAAAATACAAGTGAATAATTGGGGAATTGAGCTGAAGAAAGGATTTCCAAAGAAGTACCAGCAGCCCATAAACACAGGGAAAGAATGCTCAGGGCCTCACAACTGTGCTGATGAAAATTAGTCAAGCCTATGGAAATTAGTATGGAATTCCTCAAAAAAAAAAAAACTAAACATTGAAGTTCTGTATGACTCAGCCATATCACTTCTTGACGTATAAACAAACAGCTCAAAATCAGGCATACTAGACATATGCCTCTTTATCCTTGAGTCAGCCTGACTGCCTATCAAGAGATAATAGATTTAAACTCACACAGACACACACACACACACACACATACACACACACACACACACACACACACACACACAATGGGTCCTACTAAGACATAAAGAAAAATGAAATCATATCGTTTGCTGGAAAATTAATGGGACCAGCTTATTTCCCATAAAGACAAATAATTCCTATTTTTCTCCTATGTAGGAGAAGCTAGGAGGGGAGAACATATGAAGGTCAAAGGGAAGTAGCTATTGGTGTGGAAAGGGAAGGGGGAAGTGGAAAGGCACGGGATAAAAGGAAGTGAATATGATCAAAGTATATTGTATGCATGCAGGGAAACATCAGAGTGTAACAAAAACGCTACCCTCTGTAAGAGTCTCCTAATGATTGTCCTGAGTGGAAAAATACCAAATCCAAAGGTTACATACTCTGTGAGTTCATTTATGTGACAGTTTTGAAATGACAAAATTATACAATAAGAAGAGATTTTTGGATGCCAGGGCCGAAAGGGTTTGGAAGGAGTTGATGGGTCTGTATCCACTTGGTGACAGAAACCTTCCAATCTTGGCTGAGGACTAGCATATGGGTCAGGGGTAGCGTGCTTGCCTACCGAGGGCAAGGCCCGCTGTCAGCCTCAGTCCAACCAATGTACACCCTGCTGATGGCAGAGAACTACAGCACCCCGCTTGTTACTACCGGGGGAAACTGGCAAGAGCTCTATTAGTCCTTACAGACACATGTGATTCTACAATTACCTCAATCTAAAAGGCTTAATTTTAAAATAATAAACTGCCAAGCCAGAGTAGGAGGAAACTATTTTCAGTACATACATCTGATAAAAGATTTGTGTCACAAATGTACATGTAATACCCTTACTAAAAACAGGAAGAAAAAACTATTATAAATAAAAAGGCTGATGCCTTAAATCACTTCATGAAAGGATATTTAAGCAACAAGTATCATTTTTTCAATTTTAGTGCTACTTTGTATTTTAATATTTAGATCTTTATATTTTTGTCTTCTTTACCAACCAAACAACAAAACCCCTTGAAAATTCCAACCTTCTAACACACAGTACCCAGGCTCTCCGTGGACAGCCTCAGCTGCATGGAAGCTTTAAACTCTCCTCTTATTCTATTACCGAGGATTACAGTTGTCCACTAGGAATCTAGACTTGGTAGGGAGACCATTCCTGTGGAACCACAGCTAAACACACAGGCACGGTTGGCTTACTTTCTGTTGGAATCTTCCTTGGTTCCTTAAAACTATGCAGAGGAATTGCTTGGGGTTTAATGGGGGGATTCTTCAAGGTGATCCTTGCTGCCGGGGGAATCAGCCCTCGTTCGATCATACTTAAGATCCCTAAAGGGAAGGTTGACAGACAACAAAACATGAGTTTACCTCTAAGCAACTCTACAAAGTCTGAGCTTTATGATTACATAACGGTAACGGCATCATCCATCATCTTATTTGTAAAGGTGTATTCTACTCCCTTAATCTTTTACATGAAAAATAGCTACAGCCCATCTTAAGCTTAATATTCTAACCCAAGGGAAAAAATCATTTCCAGTTGCAGTAATATGAAATCAAATTGCACCAAGATAATTTCATTCTTAGGTAGAAATATAATTTCAAGACAAACTGAAACGTCCTTATACTTATGGCATTTTCAATCACTGGTGATTTTATAGCACTTTTTGAAATTCAGGGACATGAGGCACAGATTCTTAATAACTAAGGTGATCTTTTATTCTGAAAAAAAAAAAGAAAAAAAAGAAAATCTGTGTACTTGAACCCATATATGCCTGGTGTTCTAATCACTCATATTTTGTTAAAAAAAAAAAAAAGAACTATCCTTTAGATTGTGCTCATGTCACCAGAAATTATGAAAACTAGACTGCATGTCTGACTATGTTAGAGAAACAAGTCAGTGTTCATGAAACTGATGTGCAATTTCTTGTCATCACCAAGGCTGGCACCTAATTTTTTTAAGGGCAAGGCACCTTGATAAATGAGTAAACAGGTGAATAATTAAACAAAACAGAGCTATTCTTACAGTGGGTCTATTGTTTTGACATCAGAAACCCAGAATTTGTGCTGGGGTTTTAGTTTTTATGCTCTTATACAACAGAAACATGAGGAACCTTTTAATTCAACAAGTTCCTAGTGCATAGACTAACACCAAGCTGGACCAAGTTGAAGAAACTGGAACTTCACAGAGGGACTGATCCTGTCCCCATTTGCATCAGGAGCCCTCAAGGACAGGACAGTGCTGTTAGGCGTGTTGGCCTGGTGTCACAGCAGCTCGGAAGAATGACCAGAAGGCTGGAGAGCTGAAGACTTCCCCTAGACAAGTCTTTCCCAGAGAGGCTCCACTTACATACAGCACGAGCATTTGAGGGAGGATTTTTTCCTTATTGAAGGCAGAGACTTCTGGCCCCTGTCCCAGACCTCCCCAAAAGTTCGAGATCAGAGCCTGAGGAGATGAAGTCTTGAATCTCCCACAAGACATGTATGTGCCCTGATGTTTGGAGAACGACCGCTGGTGTGAACCAGCGCTCCAGTGGTGTGAACCAGCGCTCCAGCGCACCTTCTGCTCTGAGTTCTCACAACTTTACACCCTCTGTGAAATGGGTCAGGTTTCAACTTTCTTACCACTAGAACTGAAATAGCTCTGTGTTTTAAAATATAAGATAAATTCTTTGTCTTCGCTAAGACTGTTTACCATCCACAACAAACCCCATGTGTAAGAGCTGTGCGTGCTTTCCAGGTGAGAACACTAGATTCTGGCCTGTGCACTATGAAACTTGTGTTCTCATCCACTGACTCTGTGGGGAGCTTCATTTCTTAGATTTTGCCAGAAAATTCATGTGGATGTTGTTCATCTTTCATCTCATGCTAAGCAGACCCAGAGTGGGTCTTAGATGTCACTGAAAGGCATCAAAACATTTGAAAACTCCACACATTTCTCTGACTTGTGCCTTCCTGACACTAATATTACTTTGTAGGATAACCAGACATATGGCAAGTACTCCATAAATACACAAGGACTAATTGTTTGATTAATTACAAACATGATAGGCCACGTGTCCTCTGATAGATATAGAAATAAAAATGTAACTTCTTTCCCTCTGCACTGGTTACCTTGATCCAAGCCTTACTTTTGTCTTATGGTTCTTTTTACCTGCTAAAATTCACTCATGCTAATTTCATTCAGGAAGAACACTGAAGCAAGAAACACACACTCACCGTTGCTACTTTGTGTTCCTCGAATGTCAGTGGTATATAAAATACTAGAAGGTATAAGCCACTGAACTTCTCACAGCTAGAAAATAACTACAGCTGTGCATAGCTCAACAAATTCAGAGACATCACGTTCTGGGGTATCCACCACCAGCAGACAAAGGTCAGCAGACAAGACACAGAGCCAGACACCAGACGACTTTGAATCTCCAAGCATCACAAAAATGGTTTGGAACCAACTCTGGGTCCTGAATACTCCAAACAGACAGGAAGTGAGATTATGAGTAACTCAAGACCATCTCACTCCATTATATTTGAGTTAGGAGCCATTCTTTAACATTTCAGTCAATCAAATGAACCAGGGGAAAATAAGAGGATTAGCAGACATCTAACCCACATTCATTTTCTTACTCCTATAATTTGTTTTCTTACTCATCAATTCACAGTTGTTACCCACAAAGTCCTGGGCACTGTGGCTACCAAGGCAACGATAATACAATCTTTTTTATTACAAGTCCAATAGTTTGCAGTACTAGACTTTAGACGGAAACCCACAGAGTTAGAGGGGCTGGAAAGATGGCTTAACGGTTAAGAGCACTGACTGTTCTTTCAAGGGATTCAGGTTCGGGTCCCAGCACCACATGGTAAATCACAACCACTTGTAACTCCAGTTCCAGGAGACCCAACACCCTCTTCTGGTTTCACAGGGCAAACAGGCATGCGTATGGAACACAGACATACACATATTCAGGTAAGACACACACACACACACACACACACACACACACATATATGTATGTCATATATATATATGTAAATAAAAATAAAAGCACTAATTATATTATTTCTGGCTTCATTCTTTTGCACAGCAGTATTCTGAAATAACATTAAAAAGCAATCAGAAGAGCATCAGACACTACTTAGAAAACAGTAACATCTAATTATATCACATAAACATGATAACCATTTTAATACATAACACCAGGGCTCTTGTGCTCACCTAGTCCGGGGTGAAACTCAGCCCAGCTGAGGACCTGACTTGTTTGAAGTCACCTGTTCCAATTCAGGCGCCTGGTTCCTCCCTCCGGCCTCTCACCTTTACATCCCTCGACGTGGGCGCACCAGCACTCACCTTTGCTGGCATCCTTTTGCATGATGGGGATGGGGACAAAATGGGGGTCAGTGCGGCGAGAAGGTGGCAGGACTGTGAGGCTGGATACCGTGGACCCCTTTATTAGCCGCTGAACCTTCTCCTTGGTGATAAAAAATATTGTTAGCTGACATTTTTGCCTTCACAATGAACACAGTTTTCTTTTTGTGAACAATAAATAAGATTATGAATAGTTTCATTAAGTTTTAATAAAGTAGCAATACCAGCTCCAATTTTATTGCTCCTGAGTACCCTATGCTGCTCTCTACTGTCAGGAGTTTGTGTAATTTAAAATAGTTAATTAAACCAATTAACATGTGGTGATTTCCACTATGCAAATTCAGTGTAGTAGTTAATAAAGGAACTATTAAGATTTTGTTCAATTTTAATGACTACAATATAAAAGTACTAAATCTTGACATGGGAGGTTTTGAATACAGCAAAGTTGTCCATAGGCAGATTTCCCAGGAAATAAATAAGAGAGTCTTGAGGTTATAACTACAAACTGGAAGGATTTAAAGAAAGGCACTTCAGTCAGTAGTAACAGGCTAAGCGTGAGCACTGAATAGACTGTTGGAATCTATGGAAAGGTGCACTGTCCCGATCAGTAGCACAGATAACCACTGTTCTTAGAATCAGAAATGCTCTTGTTATGGTTTTGAAATAGGACTTGATTCTATTTAGTGGGTTTTAGATGTTAAAGATTATACACATTGCATATAAGCCATATTTAGTTGTATAGCTCAAGTACACTGTTTATACCTTGATCATAGGAGGTTATAGATTACTGGGCCTCCCAGCAGGAAGAAATTCACTGTCTGGTGTTTCTAAACTGATTTAAAATTTATTTCTAAACTGATTTAAAATTTCAAGTTACTTTCCAAGCATTAATTAATTTGCATAGCTTCCAGGGGAACTAGTTAATGTTTTTCTACTTAACTTATGGAGAGCTCAGGGCACGAAAAGTAGTACATTTGCTTCAGGACATACAAATGTGTAGTTTGTCCATCTACAATGAATCTGGTTTTAAACAGTTGACAATACCATTGGCCTCATTTGTATTACACCTTCTTGCTTGTTAGGACTGAGGAGAGAAAAGGGAAAGTTTCTTCTAAGCGCAGAGGTAGAAAATCACCTTAGAATTAAATACTAGCTGAGCAAAGTGTTAGGGTTCCCCAGCCAGGAGGTGGTACTTGTTAGTATTTTGGAACACAACCTGCTCCTGTGATGTCATCATGTGTCACCAGGTGGCCACACCTGGAAGGCGTGGTTACCTTGCCCCTTAAAGGCCGACCCCAACTCTGCGGTCTCTCTCTTACTTTCTCTTATTCTCTCTCTTACACTCTTTCTTTCTCTCTCTTACACTCTCTTTCTCTCTTCTACTCTCTCTCTCCCCCTCTTTCCCTTGGGGCACCCCCATCCCCCTTCCCTTTTCTCTCTCGAATGTCCTGCTTCCGCCTTCCTCCATACCCTCCTAATAAACTTCTTGCAGAGAATATCGGTTGATACCAGCCTCATTGCATTTTAATAAATAATAACAGTATTGAGGTAACGGAAAAGCAGCATCTCCCACGCACTGAGCTCTTCGTGGTGCTCAGTGAACAGACACAGGAATTGTTCTCTTTTTGGTGCTGTGGATAGAACCCAGGGTCTTGTACATGTTCTGCTGACACTACCACAGAGCAGCGCCCCATTGCCTCAAATAATATGTAAGAAAAAAGTGTGTGTGTACATATGGGCTGATATCAGGTACTTTATTCGAGGCAGGGGCCCTTGCTGAACCCAGGACTCATTGATCTGGCTTGTAGCCGGCTTGTCCGGGTCCCGCTCCTGCCTCCCTGGGTTCTAGGCTGCCTCTGCAAGTGCTTTCACACAGGTTCTAGGATCCCGCCTCCAGGGCTTGCACCTGGGAAGGTAAGTACCTTATCTACTGAGCCATCTCTCCAGCCCTCAAATAGCATTTTTAAAAAATCACTCAGTCACTCAATCTGTCTATCATCTATCTATCTATCTATCTATCTATCTATCTATCTATCTATCTATCTATCTATCTATCTATCTATCTATCTAT